>NW_026946740.1:0-133200 GCF_028885655.2 Pongo abelii
GGGGAGGGCCCTGAACCTTCCATGAAAGTGAGAAACACCTGCTTAGAGAGGCCGAGAGGAATCTAGACAGACGGGCCTTGCTAGGCTTTGCCACTCAGTGTATGATTTTGGTAGGTCGAGGCCAGGTCCCCACTTGGATGGAAGGGGTATTTTCAAACTTTTCTCTCTGTCACGTGTGGCCTCCCTACTTCTCGTATTTCCCTGATAAGCTCCTTGACTTAAAAATACACGGTTAATGCTGGGTGCAGTGGCTGACGTCTGTCATCCCAGCACTTTGGGAGGCTGAGGCGGGTGGATCACCTGAGATTGGGAGTTCGAGACCATCCTTGCCAACATGGCGAAACCCGGACTCTACTAAAAATACTAAACTGAGTCAGGCACAGTGGGGCAGGCGCCTGTAATGCCAGCTACTCGGGAGGCTGAGGCGGGAGAATCACTTGAACCTGGGAGGCGGAGGCTGCAGTGACCCGAGATCATGCCACTGCACTACAGCCCGGGCTGCAGAGTGAGTGAGACTCTTAAATAAATAAATAAATAAATAAATAAATAAATAAATAAATGCATTCATTTCCGTGCTGACTGAGTGTAACAGGCATTGGTTGTCTTCGGGCATCACCAGCGGCAACTGTTATTGAAATCATGGTGACACTGAGGGAGGTCTATTCCTTCAACGATCCTGAACAAGGGATTACTCTCACCCCTCTGGAGGCCCCTCCCTAGCTCCCTTTGCCAAGGAGAAATTCCACAGTCACTTGGCTATTTCTAAACCTGGTTTATGACGTTTTGTAACAGGATATCTTGACAGTAGCATGAGGACATTTAACGAGACAAGAACATTCCCCACTGGCCAACCAGATAGTTTCAGGGAACAGGATGCTGTGCTCAGTTTAATCTTCTGCTGAACCGACCATTAGACAGAAAATCCTTTGGGTCAATGCCTCTCACTGAATCCACTTCTGAGATTCCTGTCCACCTGCCTGCTTTGCAGTGCAGAGTAAAGTGGGCCTTCCTTGAGTCTCTTCAGGGACCAACGTGCTTGAGGCCATCATGAGGACATTCATTCTTTTCTTTTTTTTTTGAGAGAGTCTCGCTCTGTCGCCCAGGCTAGAATGCAGTGGTGTGATCTCAGCCCCCCACTGCAACCTCTGAACCTCCCAGGTTCAAGTGATTCTCCTGCCTCAGCCTCCTGAGTAGCTGGAATTACAGGCATGCATCACCAGGCCCAGCTAATTTTTCTACTTTTTTGAGAGGGTTTCACCATGTTGGCCATGCTGGTGTCCAACTCCTGACTTCAAGTAATCCACCTGCCTCGCCCTCCCAAAGTGCTGGTATTACAGGTGTGAGCCAACGTGCCTGGCCGAGGGCTTTCATTCCTGATGGACTGCTCCATAGCCTCAGAGACAGTCGGACTGGTTTCTTCAACCAGAGCGGAGCAGACAGGAAATTTCTGTATCCACCAGGCCAAATATTAGACCAACTATTCAATGTACAGAGAGCATCACATTTCTTATATGCTAGAATATCTGTTGGTCTAAAATATATAGTATTGTAGCCAGCCACAGTGGCTCACACCTATAATTCCAGAGCTTTGTGGGGCTGAGGCAGGAGGTTCACTTGAGGTCAAGAGTTCGAGACCACCCTGGGCAACATAGCGAGACACCCCCAGCACCACCTGCTATCTCTACAAAAATTAAAATAATTAGCTGGTCATAGTAGTGTGGGCCTGTAGTCCCAACTACTTGGAAGCTGATGTGGGTGGATTGCTTGAGCCCAGGAATTTGAGGCTCCAGTGGGCTATGACTGCATCACTGTACTCCAGCTAGTTGTTGTCACAAAAAAAAAAAAAAGTGGCCATTGTTTATTTATCAAAAGAGGGACAGACAAGAAAGGTATTTGGCATTTACCAAGCAATTACCCAGAATCCTCATCCCATCCTACCCCCACTCTTCCCCTAAAAATGTATGCATGTGTATGTATACCATAAAAAATACATCTATTTGGCTCTGGAACCAGATTGCTTGGCTTCAGTGACCTGATCTAGAATTTGTTCCTGTTGACTCAGTGCAGACAAGCTCTGTAACTCAGTTTCCCCTGCTGTAAAATGGGGAATGGCGCCTTTACTGGGCTGCCATGAGGGTAAAGGAGGTAAC
Source organism: Pongo abelii (assembly GCF_028885655.2). NCBI lineage: Eukaryota > Metazoa > Chordata > Mammalia > Primates > Hominidae > Pongo > Pongo abelii. Next base: position 2,151 of record NW_026946740.1, read on the forward strand.
GTATATTTATGAAGCATTCAGAACAATTCATGATACATAGAAAGCTCTATATATTTGAGCTTATTATTACTGTCAGTACGATTATCATCATCTTGCTGCTTCCAATGGCTATGCTTTCTACATTCTCTTTCTTAAAGACCTTTAAATCCTTGGTATTCTCTCCACCACCACAGAGAGCAGTGTCCTTGTAGTTTAAATTCTCAAAGACTTCATGGATCTAACAAGCATGACATTAACTAAGGGACAGTTTCTTTCAGGGGATTGGAATCTAAAATGGCTTTTTTATCGTTATTATTTTTCAGAGAATTATAATGTGTTTCAACAAAGGCAGCCATGGCTTTGTAGTGTCCTCATGGATACGAAGGCCATATCAGAGCTTTTGGGCTAGATTTCAAGAGGAATCGCCTGGCCGAGCCTTTTAACAGCACCCTCTCCCTTCATGTGTAAGCTCCTGGGAGTCACCCCCAAACCCACAACGGCTCCTCAGTCACCCAGGAAATGCTCGTGAACTCTTATGACCAGCAGCCTGGTGAGATCAAAAGCAGCTGCCAGAAAACTGTCAACATGTCTGCTCTGCCTGAGATGAAAAGTCTCTTTCTCCTGGTAGGAGGGAATCTCAAGCAGAACAATCCTGTTTCCCAGCAGTTTGGAGCCGCAGGAACAGATGCCAACAGCTCCAAACAGATAGCACGGGAGGTAGGGAATCCCTCGACCTGCTGGTAACATTTTACATAGTGCCTTTTAGGCAGAGGGAAGGTGCTTTTTAGAGAAAGTCAGGCTGTAATCCTTCCAGTCCTCAGGAAATCACTGTGTACAGTCTGCTCCCAAGATGCCCCTTCCAGATACGGAAATCAGCCCTCCTTCAATAGCACAGAAAGCTCTTCATAGGGGAGGAGCAAAACCCTGCTGTTCACTCGATGCTGAAAAAAGGAGAGGGGAGAGTCTGAAACGAGACTGCAAATTCTCAAGTCTTCAAACCCCTTCAATCTGGGTTCACAAAGGAAGAATAAAATCACGCACACTGGCTGCTTTCCTTCTTTTGTGGGTTCCAGTGATCTATCTTTCCAATTACATGCAAGAAGAAGTAATGTGGACATGGCTCATACTTGTAATCCCAGCACTTTGGGAGTACGAGGTGGGAGGATCACTTGGGGCCAGGAGGACCAGCCTGGACAACATAGTGAGACCCTGTCTCTACAATAAATTAGCTGGGTGTGGTGTCTCATGCCTGTAGTCGCTACTGGGGAGGCCTGTGGTGGGAGGATTGCTGGGTGGGTTTTGCTGCAGTGAGCTTTGAGTGCTACGGCACTGTGATTCCTGCCTTAAAAAAAAAAAAAGGAAAAGAGGGGAGGGCAGGAAACATCCTTTCTCTCCTTGTAAGCCACTGCCCATGATCTCCTTGTGAACATACAGGAAGCAGTCTGTTTTGTAGAAAACTAACTAAATGAATGACCAATTCACCAAATTATGGAGGATTTTTCTTCTTTTTAAGTTTTGAAGTTTTGCTACAACTATTTTGTAGCCCCTCCCCTGTCTCACATCCCACTGGGAGCCTGGGATAAGCTGCGTCTGACTGTCAGTTACTGATAAGCAGGACATCCCACAAACAGATTTTCAGCGAATTGGCTTTCAGCAAATTGATCATTTGACAAAGTGGTCATTAGGCAAATGGGTCATTTGGCGAAGAGGTCATTTAGTAAATCGGCTTTCAATGACTTGCCCTATGAGATTTCTCTAGAGTGAGCATTTTCTCGGGTTAAATGTACATTTCATTTCCATAATTAATACTCACTAGTGGCTAGATGGGAAACTTCCCAGGGAACCAGGAGCAGCCAGAACAGCCTCTTAATAATCAGGTAATTAAAAACCCTCTGGCTTCTTAACAGGAGCGTAGGTACAGAGGGCAGCTGCTCTGCAAGGCGCAGTGATCGGGCTCAGCATTGTCACAGGAGCTCTTGCAGTTCTGTTTGTTGCTAGTGTGACATACACAGCCATTCGTCGGAAAAAGGACTGAGTGGTCTTTGGGTCTCCTGTAGTTCATCATCATATGTTGTGATAACCCATGACACCTCCTTGCTACATGCCACGGGAGGTCCAGCACTCCAAGAACCCAGCAGCCAGGGCCGGCTTCATGGGCTTGCAACATGGACAGCCCCACAGGCACACAGAAGAGTCCCCACTGTGGTTTCATAATCTGCCATCACCATTTGAAATTCTTTATTTTTTAACAAGGGTGGCCAGGGATAGTGGCTCATGCCTGTAGTCCTAGCACTTTGGGAAGCCAAGGCAGGCAGATGGCTTGAGCCCAAGGAGTTTGAGGCCAGCCTGGGCAATATAGCAAGACCCCATCTCTACAGAAAATACAAAAATTAGCCAAGCGTGTAGTCCCAGCTACTTGGAGGCTGAGATGGGAAAATTACCTGAGCCCAGGGAGGTCGAGGCTGCAGGAGCTGAGATTGTCCCACTGCACTCCAGCCTGGAAGACACAGCGGGATCTTGCCTAAAAAAATAACCACAAGACCAGGCGCAGTGGCTCATGCCTGTAATCCCAGCACTTTGGGAGGCTGAGGCGGGCGGATCGCTTGAAGTCGGGATTTTGAGACTAGCCCGGCCAACATGGTGAAACCCCACCTCTACTAAAAATACAAAAATTAGCTGGACAAGGTGGCGCAAGCCTGTAATCCCAGCTATTCAGGAGGCTGAGGCAGGAGAATTGCTTGAACCTGGGAGGAGGAGGTTGCAGAGAGCCGAGGTCACACCATTGCACTCCGGCCTGGGACACAAGAATGAAAATCCGTTTCCAAAAAAAAAAAAAAAAAAAACCACAACAACAACGTGGCTGAAAACAACAGAAATGTATTGTCTCACAGGCCTAGATGCTAGAAGCCCAAAATCAAGGTGTCAGCCGGGCTTCGCTTCCTCTGAAACATGTAACACAGAATCCTTCCTGCCTCTTCTGCTTTCTGGTGGCTGCCGGCCATGCTTGGTGTTCCTTTTAGATGCATCGCTCCAATCTCTCCTCCCTCGTCACATGGCTGCCTCCTCCCTGTGTCTCTGTCTTCACCTCACATTCTCCTCTTTTATTTTTTTGAGACGGAGTTTCCCTCTGTCACCCAGGCTGAAATGCAGTGGCACAATCTTGGCTCACTGCAACCTCCGCCTCCTAGGTTCCGGTGATTCTCCCACCTCAGCCTCCTGAGTAGCTGGGGTTACAGGCACCAGCCACCACGCAGTGCTAATTTTGTATTTTTAGTAGAGATGGAGTTTCACCATGTTGGCCAGGCTGGTCTCGAACTCCTGACCTCAAGTGATCCGCCCACCTCACCCTCCCAAAGTGTGCTGAGATTACAGGCATGAGCCACCATGCCCGGCCCTCATTCTCTTCTTTTATAAGGACACAAGTCATTGCATCTGCCCCCTCACCACCAGCCCCCAATCCAGTATGACTCATCGTTACTTGATTACATCTACAAATACCCTATTTCCTGATAAGGTCACATTCCTGGGTATGGAGGATTAAGATTTCCAATTTTTTCCCTGACTCAATTTTTTTTGAGTCAGGGCCTCACCGTGTCACCCAGGCTGGAGTACAGTTCTGTGATTATAGCTCACTGCAGCCTCAAACTCCTGGGCTCAAGGGGTCCCCTGACCTCAGCCTTCCAAGTGGCTGAGACTACAGGTGCACACCACCATGCACAACTAATTATTATTATTATTTTTTTTTGTACAGGTTAGGTCTCACTCTGTTGACCAGGCTGGTCTCCTGACATCAAGCGATCCTCTTGCCTTGGCCTCCCAAAGCACTGGGATTACAGGCATTATCCCGTGCCTGGACCACTTTCTGCATCTCAATCATTGTATCATTAGCCTGAGCTGCCCATATTCCTCATTCTGCCCATCCCTGACCAATCTCCTTCTTTAACATAACTTCCATCTCGATATCATGGGGCCTGCTGGGCACTGCAAACAGCCTAAGGAAAGTGGAAACTTTACTTAACCTTAAATCCTATTACAAAGTCCACACTGAACGTAATTTATATTTGAACTATAAAATTTTCTGTAAGTTGAAACATGACCTATAAAGGTCTCTACACCCTGAAGCAACGTTTTAGAAAGAAATCAATTGGTCCTTTTCTGCACAAACCATTAACCATAGGAGAGATAAAGGAAAAACTTCAATGTACTGATTGAACTTCCATGCCCATAGCTTAACTTCTAAAAGGCAACCATTCCATACTGTTAAACTGCCTTAGGTTGTTATTGCTGTTATTAAAGAGACCCTCAAAGCCAGAAGTTGAATCTTGACTGTAGTTCTTGCATGTACACACACACTCTTGCAACTGAAACCACTCAGATTGTCCTAATGCTGCTCCCCATAGCAACACCACCTGGAATTTTACGTTTGGTTGTAAGCATCAGTCCTAATCTTCACTTGCGTCCGAACACACCGCACCTGTGAGAGCCCCGTGACATTAAAAAAAATCCCTTCAGTGAGTCCGGGGATGGTGGCTCACACCTGTAATCCCAGCGCTTTGGGAGGCCAAGGCAGGTGGATCATGAGGTCAAGAGACTGAGACAATCCTGGCCAACATGGTGAAACCCTGTCTCTAGTAAAAATACCAAAATTAGCTGGGCATGGTGACGCATGACTGTAGTCCCAGCTACTCAGGAGGCTGAGGCAGGAGAATAGCTTGAGCCCGGGAGGCAGAGGTTGCAGTGAGCCGAGATCGTGTCACTGCACTCCAGCCTGGCAACAGAGGGAGACTGTCTGAAACAAAAAAAAATCCCTTCAGTGCCTTGATCCTTCCAGATTCAGATCCAAGATAGATGACATTTGTCCCTCATCAGAGCCCGCGCACCAAGATAAAGATTTCTTCTGGCCAGGCGCGGTGGCTCACACCTGTAATCCCAGCACTTTGGGAGGCAAAGGTGAGTAGATCACCTGAGGTCAGGAATTTGAGACCAGCCTGGCCAACGTGTTCAAACCCTGTCTCTGCTAAAGATACAAAAATGGCCCGGCATGGTGGCTCATGCCTGTAATCCCAGCTACTCGGGAGGCTGAGGCAGGAGAATCGCTTGAACCTGGGAGATGGAGGTTGCAGTGAGCCAAGATCGCGCCGTTGCTCTCCAGCATGGGCAACAAGAGAGCAAAACTCCGTCTCAAAAAAAAAAAAAAAAGAAAGAAAAAAAGATTTCTTCTGTGTGCATGGCTCAACTCTGTGGTCCGCTAGGGTCCTTCCTCAATCTGCTTCCAATCTATGGACTCAGGAAAGACTGAACCAACCTAGATTTATTAATATTTTAGTATAACATAATACAGTGTTACTTATTATAGCATTGACCATATATGCCCTTTTGCTGCTTGGAGGAAAGGCAATTAATAGCTATTATGTGAGTTAATAAAATAAGCCCAGGATTTATAACTAACCTGTTCCCATTGGTTTTCCTTGTCTCCTGCAGGCAGAGAGGTGATCAAAACAGCAAAAGCAAAGCAGGGTCCCTGGCCCAGTTCTGAAGCCAACCTTCCTTAATCACCCAGACCCATCCCTGGTTAGGACTTGCTGTGGATTCTCAGGCGACTCCATCTCAGGATACGGGGACTGAGAGGGTGTATGCAACATCTCAGACCCAGAAACCGTTGATTCTGTCTAAAAACACAGCAAGAACCACATCCCACCCTCTCGATTTAAATGAAAGTGTTTGGGGGAATAAAAGATGAACCCCTTTTTTTTCTCAGATCTTGCGCTCATTTGGTTCTGGTGGGGAACAACAGCTATGAGAGAACAAGTGTATTCAATTAGAATTAATGCCCCTCTCTTATTCTCACAGCTGAGCAGGGCTCAAGTGCCTCTCATCTGAAAGGGATAATAAGATTTAACCTGTCTCCTCATCTACCTTCTGCAAGTATACTTAACAAATTAGCTCTCGGGACTCTTCCAAATGGAGTTTTCTGAGGCATTTGCTAAGGTAAACGTTTTAGACTTTGAACACAGTTCAGATTTCAGGGGCAGTACTGAAATCTGAACTGTGTTGCTAACTGCCCTGCCTTTCAACTCAAGACACAATAACTTTGAACTAAAATAATTATATTTTTGTTTTCCACTCTGTCCCCACGTCTGTATCACCACCACCCCCAATCCCACCCTACAGGAGCTAACTCCTTCCTGTCCCTGCAAGATCAAAACTCCTCCTGGAAGCCCCGCTAGCTGTCTGCTCGCCTTCGTGGCAGATACCGCTATTGTACTTTTATACCCATTTGTGTGATAAGTACTTCAATGTCCACTTCTTCCACGAGCCCCTGAGCCCCTGGAGGGCCTGGACCACACCTAGTTTTTCTCACCGTTACATCTCCCTTGTCAGGCACATGCTAGGCGCTTAATAAGTATTTGGTGAACGAATGGCTTGTTTGGTGACAGTCCAAAGGCTGGGAGACAGAGGGAAAGCTCCCTCCTGTTGGGCCCCAGACGGGTGGCGCTGATGGAGAGGAGGCTAGGTTAAGGCCTCCAGGACCGAAGCGCGCACCCGTAAGGCCCCTGCCAAAAACACCTTCCTGAAGGCGGAGGAACTGCGAGAGTGCCTAAGTTGGCCCAAGGCCTGACCCGACAATCCCAGGGACCCTAGCCCTAACCGGACCTGCCTCCCGGGCCCCAAACCCGGACTCGGCCCCGCCCGAAGCTCCGGATCCTGGGGCCCGCCCCTGGCCCCGCGTCGGCAGACCGTGGCGTCGCTCCTGGGCCCGCCACAAACCCTCCGCAGGTAACGCGTCCCGAACTTGAGCCACACTCCGATCCCCTCCTCAAACCCCTTCCCGTTTCCCACATCCTGGACCCCTCGCTCCATCTCGGCCCCGCCCCAAACCCAGCTCCGTCTCGGCCCCTGAGCTCAGCCCCGACCGGCCTCCGAGTCCCTGGGTCCCTCCCGACACCGGCCCCTCCCTAAGCTCCGCCTCCCAGGGCCCGCCTCCTGAGCGCAGCCCGCAGCCCCGACTCGGCCACGCCTCCCAGACGCTGGGACCCTCCCCACGACGGCGTGTACTAAGCTCCGCCTCCCAGAGTCCGAGCAGCGCCTGGCCATGTCTACGACATAGTCAACGCCCCGCCCCGGCCCCGCCTTCTGAGCCCTTCTCTGGGTCTGGCCTTAGCCCCGCCCTAAGACCTGTCTCCTGGGCTCTGCTCCGAGTCCCGCCTCCTGAACCCAATGGCGTTTATCCCCGCCCTAATGCCCGCCTCCAGGACTCATCCTGCCACCACGCAAGGCCCCGCCTCCAGGACGCCACCAACCTGGACGCTTCCGAAGCTCCGCTTCCAGGATCGCCTTATCCTGGACCCGCCCCAGGACCCGCCAACCGGGACTCTCCCCAGGACCCTCCCCAACGACGCTTATCCTGGCCCTACCCCAGGCCTCGCCCTCATGACGCTCATCCTGGCCCAACCCCAGGCCCCGCCCTCATAACGCTCATCCTGGCCGCGCCCTAGAGTCCGCCCCCAGGACGCTCCTCCTGACCCTACCCCCGGGCCCCGCCCACTCTCTGCCCTCGCGCACTGCCCTGCGCCCGCCCCTCTTCAGTCCAGGCCCGGCTTCCGCCCGGTCTCCCGAAAACCCTGTGGTCCCGCCTACGTCATGGCGCCCGAGGAGAACGCGGGGACCGAACTCTTGCTGCAGAGTTTCGAGCGCCGCTTCCTGGCGGCGCGCGCACTGCGCTCCTTCCCCTGGCAGGTGGGCGGCGGGGCGAGCGGAGAGGCCCGCGGGGCTCGCGGGAGTCCAGGGGCAGACGGGATGGGTCTTCGTGCTGAAGCCCCGGGCGCCCCCGCCACGTGAGTTCCTGGGTTCCCGTCGGTCAGGGCCTCGCCACCCGGTCCCCATCCCTGGGGCCTGGCCAGAGTCGCTCGCACCCCTCTTGCCCCGCGAGCTGGCGGTGGAAGCTGGGGGCGTCTCCGCCGTCTTGGGGGGCAGAGGCGCTCTCGGTGTGGGGTACAGTTCACGATCATTTTCACGACTTTTTAAAGGCAGTAATCGTTCTGGTCACTGGGAGACAGCTGCCTTCGCCCATTCTAAAAAGTCAGCGCCCTCAGGACCGCGGGTAACCACGTCCTCCTGAGCGCGGTGACCAGGTCACAGGATGTCCCTCGTGCCTCAGTGTTCTCATCTGTATGTCGAGCACTACACAGAATGGGCTCATGTGCTGAGGCTCTCACGCCTGTGATGGAAGAGACAGAGAAGGGGGTGGCCTCTCGTCTCCCTGGGGACCTGCCATTCTCAGCACAGGCGCATGGCAGGCAGCAGCTTCCCTTCTGCCAGCAGAGGGGCTTAATGCACTCAGCCCCATTTGTAATTCATGTGGGGTGAGCTCACTGGGATGAGTCAGTTTGGATATATATTCCTCCCTGGGTCTGCCCCATTTTATGGGGTGTTGCTTAATCATTTGCGTTATTCCATTGACATAAAATATTTAGCACTCAGAGATCATTTCTGGTCAGGAGAAATTTGTGCATTTTTAACCCAAAATAGAAACCTTCATAAAATCATCATAGGTCTCCATTCAATATTGACTATAATTGTTCACATGCCCACGCTGAATGCTAACTTGGGCTCACCCTCAGCACCCACGAGATGGGTACTATTATTATCACTCACATTTCACCAGAGGGATTGTTTGATTAGGGTGCAGTAGACCCAGGAGACAGCCTGCCTGGTTCGAATCCTGGCCCAACCCCTGGCCCTGTGTGACCTTAGGCAAGTGACTGCATCTCTCTCTGCTATTGTTTTCTTATTAATAAAATGGAGGATATAATGATAACTATCTCTTAGGGTTGTTGTCAGGGTTGAGTACAAAAGCCTGTGGATCAGTGCCTGGCTCAGGGTAAATGCATGTCGGTGTTAGCTACTGTTTTTATTCAGTCTCAAAATGTTTCATAAATGCCTTCCGTGAGCCAGGCAAGCAGTACCCAAGACAGATGAGGCTCTGCTTGCATGGGAGAGCCAGAGAATAAACAAATAAATGAATGAACAAGAAAAGACCAGATAAGAGTGGCTTTAAAGCCAAGAAAACAGGGAAATGGTGAATGGAGCAACTGGGGAGAAGAGTCACCAAAGTCGGGGAATCAGGGAAGCCTTCCCCAAAGAGGTGGCATTTGAACCGGGGCCAGAGTGGTGAAGCAGCCAGCCATGGCAAGGGCTTGGGGAACAGGATATGCAAAGGCCCTGTGGTGGAAACAAGCCAGCTGTGGTTGAGGAACAACAGCAAAGCAGCCAGTGTGGCTGGAGTGGAGTGAGCAGGGTGGGCCAGGGGTGAGGGAGAACAGGCCAGAGAGAGGGATTAGGACCAGGTCTTGTAGGCCTTTTACGGCATGGAAGGAGCTCTGAAGCAATGAAGTGCCTTGCACTGTGTCACATACCAGCCGAGACAGTCTGCCTAACTCGGGAGCCAAAGCTCGCTGCTGGGCTTGAGGCCCCTGTAAGAGGACAATGTAACCCAGGCTGGTATGGGCACATTCTGCATTTCCACTTAAACTCACATGGCAAGCCCATCAAACCTTGGTGCCATGGCTGCCCTGGTAATTCCTGGCTGACCAGTGCAACCAGGGAGCTGGCCCATGACCCGGGTGGCCGCTAAGTAGCCAGGACTAATGCGGCCAAGAGTCAGTCTTCTAGCCTTCTTCCTGTCACTCATCCAGGTGCACCCTGCGACATCTGAAGGTCAGGCTTTCAGCTGCTGTGGCTTCCACTGCCAACTGACTCCACGTCCCCAAGGAGGGATCACATAGGGCTTTGCCCACACATTCTATTGCGTGTTTCATGTTCCTGTGAATGCGCCCTTGAGATTTCTCTCTTTCCCTCCACACAGAACTTAGAAGCAAAGTTCAGAGACTCATCAGATTCTGAGCTGCTGCGGGATATTTTGCAGAAGGTAAGAATCCCAGAGTCCCTGGGACTCATGACCCTGCCTCCTGAATCTCTCCGGAAGACCTGAGAGAAGAACCACAGGTGTGCTTATACCCTTTAAAAACACCCCTGTTCAAAGAACAAAACCATCGAGTCAGCACTGTAGGTGGGTGTCAGCACCTCCGACAGCTCCAGCGCTTTCATTTTCTAAGACTTAGAAAAAGACATCAGAATATACAAAAATCTGCATGAGAGGGGGGAATCTAGGGAATGTTTTTTAAGCCATCCACAGCAAAAACAGAGATGAGACCTGCAGCAGTGTGTGCACCCTGACCCCTGACCCCTGACCCCTGACGCACAGCTCTGCACCTGCAGCCAGCTGGTCTCGGGCTGCAAATATGGCGGGGTAAGCACTGGCCTGGCACCCAGCCGCCCACTGGGTGGACCCAGCCTTTGGTCAATGTTGTGCACAGGGGACACGGGCACTCCCCCTGTCCTGGCACAGCCCACAGAGCACATGGTGCGGGTTCCAAACCACTCCTCGGAGCCTAGAGGCCAAAGGAGGGAGGAGAGCAGGACCAGCAGCTGGCCCAGACCCCACCTCTTCCCACACCGCTTCCTCTTTTCTCCCTCCTCACTGAGTCACCTTGAAAGGGCTCAGCAGCAGTAACTGTGGGACAGGGGCTCTTCCGTTTGAAAAATTGAAAGAGGCGCTCGGTTAAGGCACCAATGACATAGCTGGGCACAGTGGTGCATGCCTATAATTCGAGCATATTCGGAGGCCAAGGCGGGTGGATCACCTGAGGTCAGGAGTTCAATACCAGCCTAGCCAACATGGTGAAACCCTGTTTCTTCTAAAAATACAAAAATTAGCTGCGTGTGGTGGGCACCTGTAGTCCCAGCTACTTGGGAGGCTGAGGCATGAGAATTGCTTCAATGTGAGAGGTGGAGGTTGCAGTGAGCTGAGATCGCACCACTGCACCCCAGCCTGGGCGACAGAGACTTTGTCTCAAAAAAAAAAAAAAAAAAGACAACAATGACGTAACCACAACAACAAAAAAGATGCTTAGAAACTACTGAAAAAGTAGAAAGCTTGGTATCTACAGATTCAAATCTGGGCTCCCTGCCCTGCTGTGAAACCATCTGAGCCTCAGGTTCCCCCCACATCAAGCAGTATAAGACCCTATGGCGGAGAGCTGCAGTGAGGATTAAGGAGACAAGATCATGTGAAGCACAGGGTAAAGGCTGCGTGCCTCTCCCCCTCCACCATCCCCTAACCAAACAGACACCGAGGGTCCCAGGCGGTACCTGTTATCACACAGACGAGAGAAGGAAGGTTGTGTCCATCAAGAGTCAGTTGCTCAAATTCTGTGTTTAAAAAAAGAAACAATTCTACATGGAATTTCTGATAGACTTTTTTTTTTTTTTTTCTGACAGACTCTCACTCTGTCACCCAGGCTGGAATGCAATGGCACGATCTCATCTCACTGCAAACTCTGCCTCCCGGGTTCAAGTAATTCTCATGCATCAGCTTCCCAAGTAGCTGGGATTACAGGCACCCACAACCATACCTAGCTAATTTTTGTATTTTTGATAAAGACAGGTTTCGCCATGTTGGCCAGGTTGGTCTCGAACCCCTGACCTCTGGTGATCTGCCTGCCTCAGCCTCCCAGAGTTCTACGATTACAGCTGTGAGCCACCATGCCCATTCAGAAAAATTTTTTTAAATAAACAATAGCCAGAGTCACCTAGTCAGGTGGAGAAAGAGCCCTGCTCTGGCGGGCAGGCCACCAGCCTCTGTGAGATACTCTCCTGAAGGGGACATTTCAGCGTCAGGGCCTGGTCACGCCCCAACTGGGGATTCAAGGCGGCCCACCTCCACCACACCCGGTGTCCTGGGACAGGAACATGCTGCAGGCCAGACAAGCAGCTCACAGCTCAGTGGCCCCCGACAAGCCCAGAGCTCCTCACCACAGCCGCACACCTACTTTCTAAAGCTGCCAGCAGGATGGAGAAATCTTCGTCCTCTATGAGAAGAGAATTGAATGTCAGGGGCCTGTTTCTGGACACCCCTCTTCCAGCTCACACGCCCTCCCCTTCTCATTGAGACCATGGCGGGGTGGGGGTATGCAGGACTGGCGGGGGTGAGGAGAACACAGGTTGGCCAGGTGCCGTCACACCAACCCCAAGTACTCCAGGGGTCGTGCAGACCTGTCCAGCTCGTGCTGCTGACCAGCAGGGCTGGCCGCTCACGGAGACATGTCACCAGCCCGCTCCCAGCATCCCGCTCCGTGAAGGCTGATCGCTCCGTGGCTGGGTCCTCAGGTTCTGAGCTGAAAGAGCAGAAAAAAAGCCTGTGAGAGGCCACAGAGCAGGCCCATGACCCAGAACGGGCATCTCCTGCCGTGGCGAGGCCTGCAGGCTCCCAACGGTTGGGGTGCCCGGCCACATCAGCAGCACCAGGCCACCCCTGCCATCCGAGGCCTGGGCTTCCTTTCTCTAATATTGTTGCTGGGTGCTAAGGTTACAACAGCAAACAAGACTGACTCATTCCTTTTCTCCACGGGACTTACTGTCTTATCCCCTAGACTCAAGATGAGGGTGCAGGGATGCCCTCCCACACCACCCCAGCTTACCCAGGTGCACACCTCAAGGTGTGTGGACCTGCACAAAGGTCCCCTCCTTAGCCCCATGAGACACCCCAGGGGACACACAGGTCCACAGATCCTGCCACAGACCTGGGAACCCACTGGCTGGAGAGTAAATACTTCAGGCTTTGCGGGCCACAGGTTCTCTGTTGCAAAATGCGATTCTGCTATTGTAGCTCAAAGGCGGCTGTAGACAACTCAGAAGGCAATGAGTGTGTTGTGTCCCAAAGAAGCTTGATTTACAAAAGCAGGAGACTGGCCTGTAGCCTTAGTTTGCCAACCCCTGGATGAGTGGGTTCCCAGGTCTGCAGTGAGAAGGGCAGAGGCCAGGGCAGTGGGGAGCAGGAGAGAAGGCAGCTGAGGATGGGAGGCCTACCGGGCCCTGAACGGAGAGTGCGTGCTGCCCAGCTTCATGAACAGCCGGTGCTGCAGGTCCAGAGGTGCCTCTTTAAAGAAAGATGCCGGCTTGTCATAGATGGTCACAGCCCTGCAATGAAATCATGGCGGGGCTATTGGGAGGGCTGAAGAAAGGCCTCAGGAATAGAGGACTCAGAGGCTCCAGGAAAAGAAGGACGCTTGGGGAATCCAAGTCTCAGACACGATGACAAGAAGAAGCCTTGCAATCACTTGGGAATGCACAGAGAGACATCCTAGGACCAAAACTGCCAGGATCCCTTGGCTGGCTGGGAAAGAAACTCTGCCCCCTCCTCTCCCGGCTTCCCCAAATTTTCCCATAATGTTGCCAAGCATTAGTCCAGCGTGGAGGCTACTTTCTGCTCAAACCACTCATTTGGGTCCCGTGCCCAACGTCACCCATCCTCAGCAAAACAACCTTTATTTCCTTCTTCCTGGTTTCCAGAAAGTTCCCCTAAAGCCCTGAGGAATCACCGAATGAAAGGGGCTTTTTACAAATAGGAAACTTAATTAGAGTGCCAATACACAACATGGATTGCACAAGGCTGGGTCTAAGATAAAACCAGACTGTGGACAACAGAACAGATAAGACCCACATGGCTCTGCACTGCCTGGGTCTGTTATTGTGTGGAGGAATGTCTTAGTCTGTTGCTCCTGTGGGTGTAGCTAAAGCACAAACCAGGAGTCTTCATACTTAGAAAGCAGTTAGACACCTGAGAACCCATCCCAAACTACAGCCTTCCACAGAACCTTCTGGAACCTTCTGGAATGCAACTCATTACTGCCAGAGGGTCTTTGATGGGAGTCTACTCTCCGCCATTTGTCTTCAAAGAGAATACCCACATGTTCTCTTTCCGTGGAAAGGTAAGTTATTAGAGTTTATGCAGTCTGGTACATTAATTGAGAGCTTTACTTCAAAGAATGTCACGTTTACGATTCAGTCTCACAGACTGGGTTAAAAAGGCAGTGTTGACTATTAAGTTGTAAATTACTATCATGATCATTATTATTATTCAAGCAAGCTGTGAGAAATGAGCATTATCTCACGATATCTGCATTTTAGTGAACCTGAAGGAAGAGTGTATTTGCTGGAATTACAGAAGCCTGAGAACCACAGGGGAATTCTCACTGCAGGGTATTCAGGGTCAAAGGCTGATTCTATTTTGCATGCTCAATCCTTCCTCAATTTATTTTTATTTCTTTATTTATTTTTTGAGACAGGGTCTCACTCTGTCGCCCAGGCTGGAGCACCTTGGTGCAATCTCAGCTCACCGCAACCTCGCCTCCCGGGTTCAAGTGATTCTCCTGCCTCAGCCTCCGGAGTAGCTGGGATTTCAGGCACCCACCACAAAGTCCAGCTAATTTTTGTATTGTTAGTAGAGATGGGATTTCACCATGTTGGCCAGGCTGGTCTGGAACTCCTGACCTCATGTCATCCTCCTGCCTCGGCCTCCCAAAGTGCTGGGATTACAGTCATGAGCCACCGTGCCCGGCCCTCAATTTAATTTTTCTATTTATTTATTTATTTATTTATTTATTTATTTATTTATTTAGAGATGGATTTTCGCTCTTGTCCCCCAGGCTGGAGTGCAGTGGCGTGATCTCGGCTCACTGCTACTTCTGCCTCCAGGATTCAAGCGATTCTCCTACTTCAGCCTCCCGCATAACTGGGATTATAGTCACGCACCCCTGCGCCCAGCTAATTTTTGTATCTTTTTTTTTTTCTTTTATTATTATTATTATTATTATTATTATTATTATTATACTTTAGGTTTTATGGTACATGTGCGCAATGTGCAGGTAAGTTACATATGTATACATGTGCCATGCTGGTGCGCTGCACCCACCAACTCGTCATCTAGCATTAGGTATATCTCCCAATGCTATCCCTCCCCCCTCCCCCCACCCCACAACAGTCCCCGAAGTGTGATGTTCCCCTTCCTGTGTCCATGTGTTCTCATTGTTCAATTCCCACCTATGAGTGAGAATATGCGGTGTTTGGTTTTTTGTTCTTGCGATAGTTTACTGAGAATGATGATTTCCAATTTCATCCATGTCCCTACAAAGGACATGAACTCATCATTTTTTATGGCTGCATAGTATTCCATGGTGTATATGTGCCACATTTTCTTATTTATGCAGCCAAAGAACACATGAAAAAATGCTCACCATCACTGGCCATCAGAGAAATGCAAATCAAAACCACAATGAGATACCATCTCACACCAGTTAGAATGGCAATCATTAAAAAGTCAGGAAACAACAGGTGCTGGAGAGGATGTGGAGAAATAGGAACACTTTTACACTGTTGGTGGGACTGTAAACTAGTTCAACCCTTGTGGAAGTCAGTGTGGCGATTCCTCAGGGATCTAGAACTAGAAATTCCATTCGACCCAGCCATCCCATTACTGGGTATATACCCAAAGGACTATAAATCATGCTGCTATAAAGACACATGCACACGTATGTTTATTGCCGCATTATTCACAATAGCAAAGACTTGGAACCAATCCAAATGTCCAACAATGATAGACTGGATTAAGAAAATGTGGCACATAATTTTTGTATCTTTAAGTAGAGACAGGGTTTCACCATGTTGGCCAGGCTGGTCTCGAACTCCTGACCTCAGGTGATACATCTGCCTCAGCCTCCCAAAGTGCTGAGATTAGAGGTGTGAGTCACTGCACCTGGCCCCTCAATTTAATTTTAATAAAATTATCAGGGGAATAAGCCACAAAAGGACAATGTGCACACTTCAGAACAGAGCTGTCCAATAGAAATATAATGTAATCCACATGTGTAATATTAAATAATTTAGTCACCACATTAGAAAAAGTAAAAGGGGTGAAATGAATTCTCCTAGTAAACTTTATTTAACCAATATATTCAAAATATTATTATTTCAACATTAATGAATACTGAAAAATTCTTAATGAGATATTTTATGTTCTAGTGTATATTTTACACTAGTGTATATTTTACACTAACAGCATATCTCAGTTGAGACGGCCACATCTCAAGTGCCCAGTAGCCACGTGTGGCCTGAGGCCATGACTCTGGGCAGTACAGCTTTAGGTGAGTCTAGGGCAGGGCAGAGGGGGGCACCTGGGATCAGATGTGGAGCCTGGGGCCTTATTTCGCACCGTTTGGTGAGGGCACATTCTTGCCATAAAACCCAGGTCAAGCATGACTCACAAAGGGGCCAGTGGAGGTGCCTCAGTTTACTTGGGAGCTTGGCCTCTCCAGCTTGCCTTCCTACTGCCTGGAAGAAGATTGGTGTCCTCTTGCCTTCTCTGGCCACTTTCCCAAGAACCCTCCCAGAATTTAGTCCTATGAAGGGCCGGGGTGCAAGGAGTCACCCACACAATGACAGGACCCACCAGCAATACCAGAAGTTGGCCAGCCCTACTCATCCAAATTCCTTTCTGCCAGCTGGACATCACAAGGATTTCAGACTGCCATCCTGTGGCAACTCCATTTTGGGGTCCAGGGATGTAAGGGTTACTCTATTAGTCCATTCTCACTCTGCTAATAAAGACATACCTGAGACTGGGTAATTGATAAAGAAAAAGAGGTTTAATGGACTCACACATCCACATGACTGGGGAGGCCTCATGATTATGGTACAAGGTGGAGGAGGAGCAAAGTCACATCTTAGATGGCAGCAGGCAAGAGACTTGTGCAGGGGAGCTCCCCTTTATAAAACCATTGGATCAGGCAGGGCACAGTGACTCACACCTCTAATCACAGCACTTTGGGAAGCCAAGGTGGGTGGATCACCTGAGATCAGGAGTTTGAGACCAGCCTGGCCAACATGTTGAAACCCCATCTCTAATAAAAATACAAAAATTAGCCAGGCGTGATGGCTCATGCCTGTTGTCCTAGATTCTCAGGAGGCTGAGGCACGAAAATTGCTTAAATCCAGGAGGTGGAGGTTGCAATGAGCTGAGATCATGCCACTGCACTCCAGCCTGGGCAATAGAGTGCGACTCGGTCTCAAAAAAAGAAAAAAAAAATTAGATCTTGTGAGACTTATTCAATGTCATGAATAATGACATTGGAATGGAAAGACCCACTCCATGATTCAGTTACCTCCCACTAGGTCCCTCCCACAACATGTGGTGATTATGGGAACTACAATTAGAGATTTGGGCGGGGACACAGCCACACCATATCAGTTACTGAGCTGGGCATCTTCTTCCTTGAATGCACATTGGCCTCTGAGGCACTTCCTGGTTAACCTCATTCCACAGCTGAGAAAACCCAGGCTTGGCACAGGCAAGGGAGCGGACCCAACGTCTCCCATCTTATTATTGGAAGGACCAAGACTGGACCCACAACTGTGCTCTTGTTTTGAGTCACCATGCTGCCCCCAAGATCAGATCTCAAAACAAGCAGACATGGGGGGCTCAGAAGGTCCCCAGCCTAGAACTTTCCTGTCACCCAATGACACTAAAGGCTAAGCTGGCGGCTTATTATTCTGGATTCACACTAGAATGACCTTGGGGTTTGTTTCACACATGCCGATGTGTGGAGTTTCACCCCCAGCTAACTGACTATGAATCTCTGGGTTGGGGCCTGGGCACTGATATTCATGCAGAGCTTCTGGGATGATCCTATTGCATCGCCAAGGTTGACGACTGCAGAAACATTGCACACTTTTTCATTCATTTAGTTATTAAATATGTAATATTTATTATTATTTTTGCAGACACAGAAGCGTTGCAAGAATAGTACAAAGACATCCTTTATACCCTTCGCTGAGATTCCCCAGTGCTACCATTTTACCCCATTTAATTTATTATTTTCTAAGTGGCAGATGAGTTATCCTTTACCCCTAAATATTCCTGTGTATTCCTTAATAACAAGGACTTTCTCTTATATAACCAAGGCAATGATCAAAATCAGGAAACTAACCCTGCTACAATACGGTTTTCTAATGTATGGACCTCATTCAGATTTCGCCTGTTAATCCAGTGATGTATATTGGAGCAAAAGATAAGCACAGATCATGCATTATTTTCAGTTGTTGTGTCTCTGTAGGTCCCTTTTAGCCTGGAACAGCTCCTCACTTTATCTTTCATGGTATTGGCATTCTTGAAGAACACGAGACGGTTATCTGATAGATGTTCCTTACTTTGCATTTGGCTGATGTTTCTTGGCGGTGATACTCTTATGCATTTGGGGTGGGAGTATCACAGCAATGGTGTCATGTTCTCTGTATATCACATCAGGAAGGATATGCTCATGGTTTACCCCATTACACCAAAGTGAATGTTGATCGTTCAGTGAAGGTGGGCGCAGGTTCATTGCATTATATTGCAGAAGCCATCATCAGCCATACTCGCTCTGATTAACCGATCATCTTAGGTAGCCATTTATCTAACAAGGCTATAAGGGTCTTGAACTCAGGGTAAGCACGCCTTAAAGCAGAAGAGAAGAAAGGAAGGAAGGCTCTAGAACCTGGAGCTTTGGCAAACGGGACAGTTGTGGGGAACGTACCACCAAAGTTGCTCCTGGCATTAGGATGAAGAGGAAGGAGAACATTCTATCTAGAAGGGGTTTGGGGTGAGCGAGAGGGGCGTGGGAGAGTCAGAGTCTGCCCACTTGTGGTTTAGCTGAGGGCTACACTGTGGTAGACAGGTCTTTCATTGCTGCTCTTGAAAATTTTGTTTTGCAATCCTTCATCTAAAACGGAACAATTCCCTTTTTTTAGTTTTGGCCCACTTTGCTTCATCTGTCTTCTCTTATTTTTAGAGACAGGGGCTTGCTCTGTTGCCCAGGCTGGAGTGCAGTGATATGATCATAGGTCACTGCAGCCTTGACCTCCTGGGCTCAAGCAATCCTCCTGCCTTAGCCTCCTGAGTAACTGGGACTAAGTAGCTGTGCACCACTGCACCTGGCTAATTTATTTTATTTAGTTTAGTTTTTGTAGAGACGAGGTATCACTTTGTTGCCCAGGCTGATCTTGAACTCTTGGCTTCAAGGGATCCTCCCGCCTCGGCCTCCTAAACTGTTGAGATGACAGGCATGAGCCACCATGCCCACCTCTGTCTTTTCTCTTGGGACTAATGACTTCCACATTAGCTCCAGGAATAATTTCTGTTAAGGTGATGCCTGACTTGACACTTCTGGTAACTCCCGTTGTTTATCTATTGCTTATCTCCAGAACCCATGTGATGCTTCCTACTTCAAAGCACACTAGCGCCTGTCAGCTTGAAGGCATCCCCTGAGCTGCTGGCAAACAAGGCCTTTTTACCCAGAGATTAACCTCTTATTTGTTTTAATAAATGATCAAAAGTTGGTTTGCCTCCTGTGCGTATGTTGGTTGGGGCCAAGAGGGGATCTTGGTGATTTCTGTCCACCTGGGACCTCAGGCCTCCTGGTGGCCCCTGAACAAAAGTGAGGCAGGTAGAGCAATGAACAGTGTTCCCCATCTGCCTTGCTGCCATTAGTATTTTTGCCTATGGTTGTCTTTGGCGCGTGTCACTCCCTCATCATTGTTCCCTCTCCTTCTTGTATTTACCTTCACCTGGGCTGCTGAGTGCTGCGGGAGAAACATCGGGTTGTTGCGGAGATTGTGGCCACAACAAATTTAGGTTCCCCACCCTCACGTTGTCCCTCACTGTTCTCTTCCTCATACCTTTGAAGAAAACAACTCGTGGAGGTCATCTTTTTCACAAAGGTGAACATTTAACAGAGCAGGGCACTGTTGTGGGTTGAATTGCATCCCCTCTCCCACAAAAGACTTCTTGGAGTCGTGACCCCAAGTACCTCAAAATGTGACATATTTGGAGACAGTCATTACAAAGGTAGTCAAGTTCAAATGAGGTTGATAGAGTGGGCTTTATCCAGTATAATGGATGTCCTTATGGAAAGGGGAAATTGGCCAGGTGCAGTGGCTCATGGCTGTAATCCTAGCACTTTGGGAGGCTGAGGCAAGAGGATCACTTGAGACCAAGGTTCAAGACCACCCTGGCCAACATAGGGAGATTCCCATCTCTATTAAAAAGATAATAAATAAAATAGGCCGGGCACAGTGGCTCATGCCTGTAATCCTAGCACTTTTGGAGGCTGAGGCGGGAGGATCACTTGAGGCCAAGGTTCAAGACCAACCTGGCCAACACAGCAAGACCCCCATCTTTAAAAAATAATAAATAGGCCAGGCGTGGTGGCTCACGCCTGTAATCTGAGCAGTTTGGGAGGCCGAGGCAGGTGGATCACTTGAGGTCAGGAGTTCAAGACCAGCCTGGCCAACATGCTGAAACCTGTCTCCAATAAAAATCCAAAAAAATTACCTGGGCATAGTGGTGGGCACCTGTAATCCCAGCTACTCGGGAGGCTGAGGGAGGATAATTGCTTGAACCCAGGAGGCGAAAGTGGCAGTGAGCCAAGATTGCACCACTGCACTCCAGCCCAGGTGACAGAGCAGGATTCTGTCTCAAAATAAGTAAATAAATAAATAAATAAATAAATAAATAAATAAATAAATAAAATTATATATATCTATATATATACACACACTACATATATGTGTATGTGTGTGTAGATATAGATAAAGATATAGATATAGATAAAGATATAGATATAGATATAGATATGGAAAGGGGAAATTTTGGACACAGATGCACACAGGGAGAAGGCCACGTGAAGACTGGACTTCTGCTTCCACAAGCTAAGGAGCTGGCAGAAGCTGGGAGGGAGATCCTTCCCTAGTATCTTCAGAGGGAGCATGGCCCTGAGAACGCCTTCATCTCAGCCTTCTGGCCTGCAGGCGTGAGACGATGCATTTCTGTAGTTCTAAGCCACCCAGCTTGTGGTACCTTGTTACAGCAGCCCGAGGCATTTAATACAGCAGAATTCTGAGCCCTTCCCATATAAACTCTTCATTTCATCTTCACCACAACCACCCCGCCCATAAATGCTCTTGTTATTGTCTTCATTTTATCTTCGTTTTATCCATGATGTCTGCAGCACACAGAAGTTCAGTAATTTGCTCATGGTCACTTGAGATAATAAAACCCCACTCTAGGGAACCTCTCATGCCTGCTTCTGGCTGTCACCTTCCCTCTCCCCTTTTCTCCTGTCCCCTTCCTCTCCATCTCCTTTAGGAGGCCTTCTTTATTGTCCCATCTCTTTTTTGTATTTTTACTTTTTATGATTTTTTTTGGTGGGGGGGAAATGGGGTCTCGCTATGTTGTACAGGCTGATCTTGAACTCCTGGCCTCGAGCTATCCTCCTGTCTCAGCCTCCTGAGTAGCTGGGATTACAGGTGTGAGCCACCATACCCAGCTGTTGTCCCATCTCCTAAATGTCTGCATTCCCCAGCATCCATGCCCACAGTTCCTGCCTCAGTAGCCCCTCCTGAGCCTCAGTCACCACCTGTGCTGATGAATTGCTGCTCGCCCTCCTCCCAGACAGGATGCCCCATGGCCACTGCAGGCTCAGCCCATCCACAACAGATTCACAAAGCCTGTCCTTCAGTGCTGGATTGCCTAGATTTCCCAGCCAACAGTACCACCAGCTTAAAACCCTGCAGCCATGCCTAAACCCTCTCTGTTCATGTACCCCACATCCCCACGACAAACCCCTGCTGATTTTATGGCTAAATCCCTCTCTTGGCAGTCAGGACCAGCTGCAGAATTTGCAAGGTCCAGTGCAAGATGAAAACATGGGCCCCCTTATTCAAAAATCCGAGGAAAAGCACTGCTGAAATATTAACATAGAAAGCATTTTCTTTCTTGTGTGGTCTCTGCGTCTCAATTTATCATGATGCTTTCAATTGTTATTTAATGTCCTTCTAAGTAAAAAAAATTAACATTTTAAATAACTAGCATGGATTATACTGTTCCTCTTTACATTGTGCAATGCCAGATTTCAACAGGAACATTGGACTCAAATGTGGAATTACAGAAATGACATAATTTGTACTTTGCATGTGGGGTTTTTTTTGCCTCACAGAAAGAGTGAGACATTGCAGGCAACTAATTCAGCTGTTTCTGTTTGTTTGTTTGTTTGTTTGTTTTCCCTGAGACAGAGTCTTGCTCTCTTGCCCAGGCTAGAGTGCAGTGGTGAGATCTCAGCTCACTGCAACCTCTGCCTCCCAGGTTCAGGCCATTCTCCTACCTTCAGCCTCCTGAGCAGCTGGGATTACAGGAACCCGCCACCATACCCGCCTAATTTTTGTATTTTTAATAGAGATGGGGTTTCGCTATGTTGGCCAGGCTGGTCTCAAACTCCTGACCTTGTGATCCACCCGCCTCAGCATCCCAAAATGCTGGGATTACAGACATGAGCCACCACACCTGCCATTCAGCTGTTTTTATTTCACTTTTTCACACCTATACAATCTACCACCACTCTCTACCTTTGGCTTACTGATGTGTAAGGAAGAATTGAAAGGAAAAATAACTATGACCCTGCTATCTTTGCCTCTCCTATGTCATCATTTCCAGTGGAAGTGGTTGGCTACCACAGGGAATCAGATGAGTAGAAAAGGCTGGGAGAGGGTTCCTTGTTTGTTCCTGTTTCTTAGAATGCCATTGACTTGGTTTTCTATTCTGATTCTATAATAAGAGAAACCGCGACCTCTTGGTGCTATCAGCGTCTCTCGCAGACTCCGTTGTGGACATAGTAGGTTGCCCTTATTCTCACTTGGAGCCTTGCTGGGCTCCCATGCACTGCGGACCCCCCAAGATTCTATGCTCAGGGCACGGCAGACACGCCGTGGGGAGTGTGGTGGCAAGGGACGGGGGTAACTCTTATTGTTGGTGTCTCGTCTGCCCATGCACATGTTCTATTGCCCCGTTGGATTTCACTGATAAAACATGATTCAGACTGGGTGCAGAGGCTCACACCTGTAATCCCAGCACTTTGGGAGGCTGAGGTGGGCAGATCACTTGAGGTCAGGAGTTCAAGACCAGCCTGGCCAATATGGCAAAACCCACTCTCTACTAAAAATACAAAAATTAGCTGGGCGTGGTGGTGGGTGGCTGTAGTCCCAGCTACTTGGGAGGCTGAGGCAGGAGAATCACTTGAGCCTGGGAGGTGGAGGTCGCAGTGAGCCGAGATGGCACCACTGCATTTCAGCCTGGGTGACAGAGTGAGACTCTTTCTCAAAACAAAACAAAACAAAACATAGATTCAAACATAAAATGAGCAGGAATTTTAAGACAGTAACAGCAGAGCATTAAGCCAAGCTCGGGGTCCCTCTCAGCATGGGGCCCTGTGTGACTGCACAGGCCAAACACCCATGAATTTGTCTCAATTTCCATCCCTCTCATGCTCTTCCCCACTGCTGTGGTCTCAGTTGGCATCTTCCTCATTTCTCCTCCCGAGGACTGCCTGTACCCTGATTTCTTCAAGGGTCTCTCCAGTCCATCAGACGCAGGCCAACAAAGGGTTTCTCTGCATTGCAATCCAACCAGCATCACCCCCCTGCCTACCAGCCTGAAGTAGCTCCCATGTCCCTTCAGGTTAAAATGCAGGCTTCTTAGCAAGGCACTGCTTAGTCCTCCAGCCTCTGTGACAGCTTCACACCCTACAATCGAGCTCTGCTGATCCTGGAGAAGCTCCCTCTGAGCCTTTGCACACCTGTCCCTGCTACTTGAGGGAGATTTCCACCTGGTTACCTCCTGGCATCACCTCCCACTTGGAAGCCTTCCTCATCTCTGGGGTGGGTCAGATGTAGCCGTTTTTGCCCTCTCCCTACACACTCTGCGTTTCCTCTCTCCCAGCGTTCATCCCGTGATGTACAATAAGCAATTGACTAACTTGTCCTTAAGGCCAGGGCCGTACCGGGTCTTGGTGGCAAATGAGGGAGCGGCAGCGCTTTTGCCCTCTAATGGCATCTGTGGATCACTAGCTGGAGGCCTTGGGACTCTAAGACCCAAGCTATTCAAGTGCTACAAGTAACACCGCACGGCCCCCTGTCTTTCCTGTTTCCTCCCTGCGTCTATCAAGAAGGAGCAGCTGTTTTTTGAAGCCCTGCTTTCCTTCCCATGGCTTTGCTCACCCCCACGTTGCTTAGCCTCCAAACTCAGAGCCTTAACTTTCCCATGAATACAGTTTCTCTCCAGCTCAACTTGATTCATTCATGCGGGTCCTAGTTCTCTCTCTCTCTCTGCCATTCCAATTCTCCTCTTTCCATTACATTTAGGAGAACCCTGGCTGGATATGGTGGCTCACACCTGTAGTACCAGCACTTTGGGAGGCCAGGACAGGTGGATCACCTGAGGTCAGCGGTTTGAGACCAGCCTGGCCAATATGGCGAAACCCCATCTCTACTAAAGGACAAAAATTAGCTGTGTGAGGTGGCACATGCCTGTAGTCCCAGCTACACGGGAGGCTGAGGCAGGAGAATCACTTGAACCTGAGAGGCAGAGGTTGCAATCATGCCACCGCACTCCAGCTGGGTGACAGAGTGAGACTCTGTCTCAAAAAAACCGCAAAACGACCAAGGAAAGGGCATTTATTTATGGTATAAGAGCGGAAACCAAAAGGCAGAGGTTCCTCGATGGAGCTCTGCTGAGACGGTGCATATCAGCCATTCAACCTCTTCAGCACGCGGCGCACATCCAGGAAAGCCCCGCTGGGATTGATTTAGGGGCTATAAAGAAACATTATCAAGTAGGTGAATTTGCAGCTACAGAATCTGCAGGTAACGAGGATTGATTGTAGATGCACCAATGAACTGGAGGTCAGATTTTCAACTTCACCGTCCAGGAGATAGCCAGCAACCAAGAGCTAGAAAAAGGGATTCCTGGAGGGTGGTGAAGAAAATGGAAGTCTTAGAGGCTCAGAGACAGACGAATGTAATCCCTCAGCTGTCACCTGAGCTGTGGCTATAAAATGAGGCAACAGATTAAGAACAGTAAGCATAAGATTGAGGCCAGGCTCGGAAGCTCGTGCCTGTAATCCCAGCACTTTGGGAGGCCAAGGCAAGTGGATCATTTGAGGTTGGGAGTTAGGGACAAGCCTGGCCAAAATGCTGAAACTCCATCTCTACTAAAAAGGCAAAAAAATTTAGCCAGGCGTGGTGGCACATGCCTGTAATACCAGCTATTTGGGAGGCCAAGGCAGGAGAATCGCTTGAACTGGGGAGGTGGAGGTTGCAGTGAGCTGAGATCTAGCCACAGCACTCCAGCCTGGGCAACGGAGCAAGACTACATCTCAAAAAAAAAGAAAAGAAATAAAAGATTGGGGCAGTCCGAAGCAACCACCGTCAGCAAAGGAAGGATGAGGGGGAGTGAATGAAGGGTCCACAGGAGAATTAAGACAGTGAGGGCCCTTGGGGCCATTCGGTGAAGCGGAGCCAGGTCACTGGCGAGTGTGCCAGGGAATCAATTAAGGATGAATATGAAGCTTGAGGCCAGGCCAGCATAATCACCATGTGGGCGCCCGTATTTCTTTACATTTGCTGACTGCCAATCCAGCTTCCTCTGTTTCTGTGAAATACAAAGGAAGAAATGCTGTGACTTCCCCTCATTCCAAGGTGAAATCAAAGAAGGGGAAACTGAGAGACCTGTCTGAAATCCTCCACCGAGCCAATGGGGAGGCCGGAATAGATACAGCCGGTCACCCGACCTGTTCTCTAGGCACAGCTTTTTGGCTTTGCCGCTTACATCTGCTTCAAGTTTTAGAAATTTCCAGGCTCTGGCTTTTTTGCTGCTTTGGGGAACAAAGCATGCCCTGTCGAGTGTACAGCAAACCTGTCCTGCTCCTAAATCCAATCATCTTCAAAAGAGATGTCTGAGGTTTATTGTGCTACTCTCCAAATGTCATTATCATCCCTAAAGTGAAAAAAAGCTTTAATTATTATGAGCAGTGAAATTACCATATAATCTTCCAATTAACTGAATAAGGCACCAAATAAGTGCCCTCAAGCCTTAATTTCTACCTTGAAGTTAAGGTAGGTATCATGCTTACTTGGATCATACTACACATCCTCAAAGTGGGCAGAGTTGAAAGGCTGTCTAAACAGGTGGGGTGGAAGGCGGTGCCCTTCTCCCTCCTGTCCGTGTGTCGTGCTCTGTTGGTCCTTCTGATTGGTTAGCGACCCTGAGTGTTTCTGAGAGCATTTTGTTGTATGCCGGGGCAGAACAACTAATCTGGCCAATTCCAAGCAGAAAAGATCAAGTACAGATTTCATATCTGAGTTTTAAGTGCTAGTAAAAAGTTGCATTAAGTTATCAAATGCACTGCGATCCTGGCTTCATCGCCAAGTGGCTCTGCAGTTTGAGGATTATGCTGCATCCCGAAGAAAAGAAAATTGTTCCGTTTAGATGCTTGGGGTAAAGGGGGATTGATCCAGTTACTTTTCAACTAATCTAAGTCAGATGGAGTTCGCTGCATAACTTTCTAAGGTTGGTACTTGGTCAAAGAACAAGGTGATCATTTTTGTAGGATTGAAGGCCTTTGGTTGGAAAGGCATGAAGAAGTTTCTACCAGTCCTGTTTGAAATAAAATAGTAGTGTAATCTAAAGATTTTAATACAAGATCAACACAGCACATTTAGAGTAACTTTTGAAAATTGGTTGACGGATGTGCTTCTGTCTCTCTCTCTTTCCGTAGACGTGTGTGTAGCATATTACATAGAGAAATCTATAAGCCCTGGGTTATGTTGGTTGCTGATGAGGATTAACCAGAAGCTACTACTCACTTATTCACCTTTGATGTGCTCTAGTTCTGGTAGTCTTCTTCACTGTGTCATTCATTCAAGAACAGTTCATTGGGCTGGATGCGGTGGTTCACACCTGTAATCCCAGCACTTTGGGAGGCTGAGGCGGGTGGATCATGAGATCTGGAGTTTGAGACCAACCTGGCCAACATGGTGAAACCCTATCTCTACTAAAAATACAAACATTAGCTGGGCCTGGTGGCATGCGCCTATAATCCCAGCTACTCGGGAGGCTGAGACAGAATGGCTTGAACCCAGGAGGCAGAGGTTGCAGTGAGCTGAGATTGTGCCACTGCACTGCAGCCTGGGTGACAAAGCAAGACTCCATCTTGGGAAAAAAACAAAAAATATTGCATGGTCATGTCAGCATCCTCCCCACCCCCCCTTCCCCAGATCAACCAAAAAAATGGAGAAAAATCTGGAAGGCCACTCCTTTAGACCACTCATGCTAAGTATGAGTGCACACTCACAAAGCCTGCAAGCCAGCTGTATTAGTTCATTGTTGCATTGCTATAAAGAAATCTCTGAGACTGGGTAATTTATGCTGGATCTTAGCCAAAAGCCTGAGAAGCAATGGGATTGCGTAATTTATAAGGAAAGAGGTTGAATTGGCTCACTCTTCTGCAGACTGTACGGGAAGCATAGCAGCTTCTGCTTCTGGTGAGGCCTCAGGAAGCTTCCAATCATGGCAGAAGATGAAGGAGGAGCAGTTCTCTGACATGGCAGGAGCAGGAGCCAGAGAGAATGACCAGTGGACGCGCTGTGCACTTTTTTTTTTTTTTTTGAGACAGAGTCTTCCTTTGTCTTCCAAGCTGGAGTGCAATGGTGTGATCTTGGCTCACTGCAACCTCTGCCTCCTGAGCTCAAGTGATTTTCCTGCCTCAGCCTCCCAAGTAGCTGGGATTACAGGTGCCCACAACCATGCTGGCTACTTTTTGTATTTTTATTAGAGACGGGGTTTTGCCATGTAGGCCAGGCTGGTCTTGAACTCCTGACCTCAGTTGATCCACCCACCTCAGCGTTTCAAAGTGCTGAGATTACAGGCCTGAGCCACCACGCCTGGCCCCACACACTTTTAAACGACCAGATGTCATGAGAACTCACTCACTATCGTGAATACAATACCAAAGAGAATGCTGCTAAACCATCCATTGGAAACCTGCCCCCATGATCCAATTGCCTCCCACCACGCCCCAGCTCCAACACTGGGGATTACAATACAACACACAATTGCATGGAGATACAGATCCAGACTCTATCACCAGCCCTTCTGCTCTCACCTCCGCCGTTTTAGACAACCAGGATTTGAATTGCCTGTTCCATTTCTGTGCCAAATTATGACTCTGAAGAGGATGCCTCTCTGCCCATTGTTGGACATTATGGGCTGTACAGAGTGCTCCTTTTTCTGAAGCAATGACGTTGGCCATCAAGATTCATGCAGTATCTCTTGTTCTGTTTTTTATTTTTCCCCTTTTCTTTCTGTTCTTTTCCTTTTTTTTTTTTTTTTGTTTTTTGTTTTTTTGAGACAGAGTCTCCCTCTGTCTCCCAGGCTGGAGTGCAATGACACGATCTTGGCTCACTGCAAACTCCGCCTCCAGGGTTCAGGTGATTCTACCGCCTCATTCTCCCAAGTAGCTGGGATTGGCTAATTTTTCTGTATTTTTGTAGTGATGGGGTGTCACCATGTTTACCAGGCTGGTCTTGAACTCCTGACCTCAGGTGATCTGTCCGCCTCAGCCTCCCAAAGTGCTGGGATTACAGGCATGAGCCACCGTGCCTGGCCTTTTTTCTTTTTTTTTAAGGGCACTCTGAGTGTTTGCATCTTCTACCACACAAACAAAGCCCAGTCCAGAGACAGTGTCTATTCCTGTCAAGATCTAGATGCAGCCCCCCAGGGCTGCCAGCATCCATCTCACTTGCCAGTTATGTTAAGAGCTTTCCCACCAGGGAATGTGCCTCGCAGCCATGCGCAGTCGCTGTTTCTCTTGCTGGCAGACAGAACAGTTCTTTTTTTTTTTTGAGATGTTGTTCCACTCTTGCTGCCCAGGTCGGAGTCCAGTGGCGTCATCTCGGCTCACGGCAACCTCCGCCTCCTGGGTACAAGGAATTCTCCTGCCTCAGCTGGGATTATAGTCATGCACCACCACGCCCTGGAAATTTTGTATTTTTAGTAGAGATGGGGTTTCTCCATGTTGGTCAGGCTGGTCTTGAACTCCCAACCTCAGGTGATCCATCCGCCTTGGCCACCCAAAATGCTGGAACTACAGGCTTGAGCCACCGCACCCAGCGACAGAACAGTTCTTATTGGCATTTTGAGCCCGAGGGGCATGGCTAGATTCAGCCCATCTCTGCACTGCTGCAGAACCACCTTGTTCACTCATTTTATGGACCCAGGGGACCGCCTCACAGGAGCACACAAAAAAAATCCACTTGGTGACTCCAGCCACCTCCTGAGCCTGGAAGGGAGTTTTCCTGATGGGTGTGAACCTGTTCTACTTCAAGGCATCTTTCACCTCTCCACAGGGCTGTGCCCCATATGGACATCCCGTTAATAAGCCAGGTGGCTATTACCCTCTTGCCTGAGTATACAGCCAAGACACTGGTCACTGCCCAGGAGTCAGTAAAAACCCAAACAGGGGGCTTCTACCACTGTTCAACTGATGAAATATCTATTTCACAATATCACACTCCTGAGGAACACTTAGACACCATGATTCTTTGAAAATCAGTTATTGGCATCATTCTGGTAAAAATCAGCAGCTAGGAAAACAGCATGCAATTCAGCTCACTGAGCTGACTGATTTTTACCGTCTTTAGCCAGAGTAGCAGCCCTCCAAACAGGATGTTGTTTGTTCACCGCGAAATTGTCATTCACAGACCAAACAGCTGGGGGTGAGTGAGTTGAGAGTTGGTTATATAGGGCACTATCAAACTGTTGATAGAATCCAGCAGCTCCTCACTGTTCTAGAGTCAGTCGTAGGAGAAAAGAGGCTCCCTGCTTGGGAATATCTCCTCCCTGCATTCCTCAGGTAGAATGATCCAGTATAAACCATGTCCATTTTATTATGTTTCTTTCTCCCTTTTTTTTTTTTTTCTGAGATGGAGTCTTGCTCTTGTTGCCCAGGCTGGAGTGCAATGGTGCGATCTCGGCTCACTGCAACCTCTGCCTCCCAGATTCAAGTGATACACCTGCCTCAGCTTCCCAAGTAACTGGGATTACAAGCGCCTGCTACCACGCCTGGCTAATTTTGTATTTTTAGCAGAGATGGGGTTTTTCCATGTGAGTCAGGCTGGTCTTGAACTCTCGATCTCAAGTGATCCACCTGCCTCAGCCTCCCAAAATGCTGGGATTACAAGCATGAGCCACCGTGCCTGGCCCCTCCCCTCACTTTTCAACCTTTTCCAAACAAGCTTCTGTCCCCAACCCCGATTCCATATGGTTTCAAAATGGTTCTTCACGGCCTCCGTGTTGCTGAAACCATGGGGTTGTCTAACTCTCCTTCTTTCTGAGCTTTTGGCACTGTAGACCAAACAGCTTGAGGCATGGGCAGGCAGCCTGGAGGACCAGAGCATTTGGGCAATGGCTGGTCCTCATGAGCCTGTCCTGCTGCCACCCAGCAGCCCATCCTCGTGGGACTGAGGCTGGCTACGGAAGGCATTCTGCACCCCCTTGCTCCGTGTGTTACCCAAGGCTCCATGGTGCCTAGGCTTTCTTTATTGTTTAAAAGTGCAGGTCAGATAACTGCAGGTGAAGTTTTCTTAAACAATTTTGTTTATATATCCAAAGTGGATAACTGGGTGAGCTTTCACAAAGTAAAGCACATGCACGCCATGCAGATCAAGGAACAGGGCATGGCTAGCTCACCTGAGCGTCTCATTCTCCCCTCCCTAATGCTAGCTCCTCTCCTCCCAAAGGTAATGCTATCCTGGGGATACGGATTATTTTTTTCCTTTTAAATAGACTTAATGTGTTAGCGAAGTTCTAGGTTCATAGAAAAAATGGAGCAGAGGCCAGGCACTGTGGCTCACACCTGTAATCCCAGCACTTTGAGAGGCCGAGGTGGGCAGATCACGAGGTCAGGAGTTTGAAACCAGCCTGACCAACATGATGAAACCCTGTCTCTACTAAAAATACAAAAAATTAGCCGGGCCTGGTGGTGCATGCCTGTAATCCTAGCTACTTAGGGGGCTGAGGCAGGAGAATTGCTTGAACATGGGAGGTGGAGGTTGCAGTGGGCAGAGATCTTACCACTGTATTCCAGCCTGGGTGACAAAGAAAGAAAAAAAGAAAGGAGAGAGAGAGAGAGAAAGAAAGGAGGGAGGGAGGGAAGGAAGGAAGGAAGGAAGGAAGGAAGGAAGGGAAGGAAAAGGAAAGAAACAGAAAAGAAAAGAAAGAAAGAAAAATGGAGCAGAAAGTGCAGAGTTTTCATCAACCTCTACTCCCATCTGCCACACACACACACACGCAGCTTCCCCCACTAGCAATATCAAACCTCAGTGGGATATTTGTTATAATCAATAAACCTACACTGACACATCACTGTCACCCAGAGCCCAAAGTTTACATGAGGGCTCACTCTTGGTGTTCTACATTGCATGGGTTTGGACATATGGACAATGACATGGATCCATCATTGTAGTATCACACAGAGTAGTTTCACTGCCCTAAAAATCCTCTGTCTTTCACCAATTCTTTCCTCCTTTCTCCTGACCTCTGGCAACCGTGGATATTTTCGCTGTCTCCATAGTTTTGCTTTATCCAGAATGTCATGTAGTTGGAATCATACAGTGCGCAGCCTTTTAGGATGCGCTTCGTTCACTTAGGAATATGCATTTATGGTTTCTCCATGTCTTTTTGTGGTTTGATAGCTCATTTCATTTTAGTGCTAAATAACATTCCATTGTGTGGATGTGGGCCTAGGTTTCTTTGTTTTTGTTGTTGTTGTTGTTTTTGAGATGGGGTTTTGCTCTGTTTCCCCGGCTGGAGTGCAGTGGCACAATCTCAGCTCACTGCAGCCTCCACCTCCAGGGTTCAAGCAGTTCCCCGACCTCGGCCTCCAACGTAGCTGGAATTACAGAGGCGTGCCACCACACCCGGCTAATTTTTTGCATTTTTAGTAGAGATGGCATTTCACCATGTTGGCCAGGCTGGCCTCGAACTCCTGAGCTCAGGTGATCCATCCGCCTCGGCCTCCCAAAGTGCTGGGATTACAGATGTGAGCCGCCACACCTGGCCGGGCCTAGGTTTTTGAAGAAGGAATTGAACTGAGTGTAAGGCAGGTTGTACTGCTGAAGCGTCTTCTTTGTACTTGGAATGCGCTAGGACGGATAGACTTCAAAGTGCAAAGCGCCTGAAGGATCTGGCATTAGTCAATTGTATGCGCTGAGCTTCTGTCCCCAGAATACCACTCTCAGAGTAAGAATATGGCAAGGCCGGTTGGATAGGTGGGGCATGGATTGGAGGCTCAGGCCACTGCACTGCACATACAGGTCTTGATGTAAACGGTCTGGTGGAGGTCAAGTTCTGTTTAGCAGGGATAGACTATGTGACAGAGTGAAGAAAGGTAATGGTCTCAACGCAGCAAAAGCTTCATTCCCACTCATGTGACAGTCTGTGGAGCAGGCAGCTCCTCTCCTCATGAACCTGGGACCCAGGTATCTTCCATCTGGTGGCTCTGCTTCTCCGGAGCCTTGTTATTTTTTCCGTCTAGCTATAGTGACAAGATCTTTTGGACGAGCCGTGAATATTAAACCAAAGGCAAACTCTGGAAATTGATTTGACGTGTGGTCAGCTGCTCATTTAGCACAGTCTGGGGAATGCTGGGGTGATGGACAAGAAAGTTTTCATGAGGAGGCTGAAGAGATCTAAGTATAGGGGTGCCAGCCTGGGGCACTTCAGCAGGGACACTGGCCTAGGGGTAGCATCAGGGTGATCCTGATTTCCCTGGGGCAGGGTGTGGCTCACGACAGGGTGCTGAGAACCCACCAAGAAGGCTGGAACTTTCAGTACTCATTGTTTTATGAGGGCCTGCCTGTGTGCCAGGCGAGAAGACACTGACCAGAGGCCCAGGGCCACTGAAGGGTCTCGGCCTGGTCTCTTGGTGCCTGCGGGGTACACTGTACAAGCGATGATATAGTTCCAAGGGGCAGGATTCTGACACACACTCCTCGTGCCAATGTCCATTTTGCCACTCATGTTAGATTTTGTTTCTCTAAGTGAACTTACTCAGGACAGCTGGGTTCTTGGCCATTCTTCCAGTGGTTTTCAAGGGTGAAAAAAGGAGTTTCAGCAAGACAGCTCACGTCTGGATGAGCGAGGCAGGAAGTTTCTGTAGCCTTCCTCTAGTGAGCACTCTGGGCTAGTGGGCGTAAGGACCCCAGTTTCATGTGAGTCCGTGTGAAGAGACCACCAAACAGGCTTTGTGTGAGCAACATGGCTGTTTATTTCACCTGAGTGCAGGCGGGCTGAGTCTGAAAAGAGAGTCAGCGAAGGGAGATGGGGTGGGGCCGTTTTATAGGATTTGGGTAGGTAAAGGTAAATTACAAAGGGGGGTTGTTCTTTGGCGGGCAGAGTGGGGGTCACAAGGTACTCAGTGGGGTAGGTTTTGAGCCAGGACGAGCCAGGAGAAGGAATTTCACAAGACAATGTCATCAGTTAAGGCAGGAACAGGCCATTTTCACTTCTTTTGTGGTGGAATGTCATCAGTTAAGGCAGGAACCGGCCATCTGGATGTGTACGTGCACGTCACAGGGGATATGATGGCTTAGCTTGGGCTCAGAGGCCTGACATTCCTGTCTTCTTATATTAATAAGAAAAATAAAATGAAATAGTGGTAAAGTGTTGGGACAGCGAAAATTTTGGGGGATGGTATTGAGAGATAATGGACGACGTTTCTCAGCGCTGCTTCGAGCGGGATTGGGGCGGCGTGGGAACCTAGAGTGGGAGAGATTAAGCTGAAGGAAGATTTTGCGGTAAGGGGTGATATTGTGGGGTTGTTAGGAGGAACATTTGTCATTTAGAATTATTGGTGATGGCCTGGATACAGTTTTGTATGAACTAAAATACTAAACAGAGAGGAGAAAAACAGGTATTAAAGGTCTAAGAATTGGGAGGACCTAGGACATCTAATTAGAGTGCCTAAGGAAATTCAGCATAGTCCTGTCAGCAAAGATTATTTATTTACTTCAAGAGTATAGAGTGGCAGCTTGGGAATAGCACCAGGAGATATCAGCTGTGATGGCTTGGAGAAACAGTGTAAACCGACAGTGTAAACAAGAGCAGGGCATGTATGAGTAGTTGGGAACAGTGAATAGGAGTATGACTAGATAGAAGATAGTAAGGATGACAAGTTTTTTTGGGGGCACAGTCTATGTTGGCCTGGTGTCTGGAATGAGACTGGGGCCTAATAAAAAGGAGCGTCTATACAGGAGCTCCAATGGGCTGTATTTTGTAGCATTCTGAGGACAGGTCTGACTTCTGAGAAGGGAAAGTGGTAAAAGTATTGTCCAGTCCTTTATAAGTTAGTGGCTGAGCTTGGTGAGGTGTGTTTTTAACAGACCTTCAGTCCATTCTACTTTTCCTGAAGCTGGAGGACTGTAAAGGATATAAAGGTTTCACTGAATACTAAGAGCCTGAAAAACTGCTTGGCTGATTTGACTAATAAAGGCTGGTCTGTTTTCAGACTGTATAGAGCTGGAAAGGCTAAACTGAGGAATTATGTCTGACAGAAGGGAAGAAATGACTGTGAAGGCCTTCTCAGATCCTGTAGGAAAGGCCTGTACCTATCCAGTGAAAGTGTCTGCCTATACTAAGCGGTATTTTAGTTATCTGACTCGGGGCGTGTTGAGTAAAGCTAATTTGCCCGTCCTGGGTGGGGGCAAATCCTCGAGCTTGATGTGTAAGGAAAGGCCTGAATAATCCCTGGAGAGAAGTAGAATAGCAGATGGAACACTGAGAAGTTATTTCCTTGAGGATAGATTTCCACGATGGAAAGGAAATGAGAGGTTCTAAGAGGGGGGCTAGTGGCTTGTACTATAGCATAGCCTGCCTTTGCTGGTGTGTGGCGATTAGGCCTAGTGGATGTGCCATGAATAAATCAAACGTGATCAGGGTGAGGAACAGGAAAGAAGGAAATATGGGGAAATGGGGTGAATGTCAGGTGGATCAGAGAGATACAGTCATGGGAGTCAGGTGTGGCACCAGGAATAATGTGGGAGGCCGGACTGAAGTCCGGGCCAGGAACAATGGTGACTGTGGGACTTAACAAAGAGTGAATACAGCTGAAGGACCCGGGGAGCAGAAAGTATATGCATCAGGTGTGAGGAAGAAAATAGATTTTGGAAGTTATGAGAAATGCAGAGAGTGAGTTGAGCATAGTTTGTGATTTTGAGGGCCTCTAAAAGTATTAGGGCGGCAGCAGCCGCTGCACGGAGACATGATGGCTAGGCTAAAACAGTAAGGTCAAGTTCTTTGGACAGAAAGGCTACAGGGTGCAGTCCTGGCTCTTGTGTAAGAATTCTGACCGCACTAACCATGCCTAGGAAGGAAAGGAGTTGTTGTTCTGTAAGGGATTGAGGTTTGGGAGATTAATCAGACATGATCAGCAGGGAGAGCACGTGTGTTTTTATGAGAATTATGCTGAGATAGGAAACAGATGAGGATGAAATTTGGGCTTGACTGAAGTAATGGGAGCTGTCTGTGAAGGCTTGTGGCAGTACAGCCCAGGTAATTTGCTGAGCCTGATGGGTGTCAGGGTCAGTCCAAGTGAAAGTGAAGAGAGGCTGGGATGATGGGTGCAAAGGAATAGTAAAGAAAGCATGTTTGTGATCTAGAACAGAAGAATGGATTGTGGAGGGAGGTACTGAGGATAGGAGAGTATATGTGTTTGCCACCACGGGGTGGATAGGCAAAACAACTTGATTGATAAGGCGCAGATCCTGAACTAACTTGTAAGGCTTGTCTGGTTTTAGGACAGGTAAAATGGGGGAACTGTAAGGAGAGTTTATAGGCTTTAAAAGGCCATGCTGTAGCAGGCGAGTGATAACAGGCTTTAATCTTTTTAAAGCATGCTGTTTGGTGGGATATTGGGGTTGAGTGGGGTAAGGGTGATTAGGTTTTAATGAGATGGTAAGGGGTGCATGTTGGTCGCCAAGGAGGGTGTAGAGGTATCCTATACTTGTGGGTTAAGGTGGGGAGATACAAGAGGAGGATGTGAAGGAGGCTTTGAACTGGCAGAAAAGGTGGCAATGAGGTGTGGCTGTAGCCCAGGAATAGTCAGGGAAGCAGATAATTTCGTTAAAGTGTCTTGGCCTAATAAGGGAACTGGGCAGGTGGGGATAACTAAAAAGGAGTGCTTAAAAGAGTATTGCCTAAGTTGGCATCAGAGCTGGGGAGTTTTAAGAGGTTTAGAAGCCTGGCTGTCAATACCTACAACAGTTATGGAGGCAAGGGAAACAGGCCCTTGAAAAGAAGGTAATGTGGAGTGGGTAGCCTCCGTATTGATTAAGAAGGGGACGGACTTACCCTCCACTGTGAGAGTTACCTAAAGCTCGGCGTCCATGATGGTCTACGGGGCTTCTGAGGTAATCAGGCAACATCAGGCTTCAGCTGCTAAGCTGAGAAGGAGTCAGTCAGAGAGGTTTGGGCCAGAGTTCCAGGGGCTCTGGGAGTGGCTGCCAGGTGAGTTGAACAGTCCGATTTCCAGTGGGGTCACGCACAGATGGGACGTGGCTTAGGAGGAATCCTAGGCTGCAGGCATTCCCTGGCCTGGTGGCCAGATTTCTGGCACTTGTAGCAAGCTCCTGGGGGAGGAGGTTCTGGAGGAACGCCTGGCTGCTCTGGTTCAGGCGTTTGGAAGTTCTTGTGTGCTGGAGATGTGGCTGGGGTTTGTCTCACGGTGGAGGCAAGGAATTACAACCTTTTTCTATTATTGTACCCCTTGAAGGTGAGGTTAATTAAACCCTGTGGTGGGGTTTGAGGGCCAGAGTTTAATTTTTGGAGTTTTATTTAATGTAGGGAGCAGATTGGGAAATAAAATGTATACTGAGAATAAGACAGCCTTTTGACTTTTTAGGGTCTAGGCCTGCAAAGTGTCTCAGGGTTGCTGCCAAACAAGCCATGAACTGGGCTGGATTTTTATATTTGATGAAAAAGAGGCTAAATGCTATCTGATTTGGGATAAAGAAAAAGAATTAACATTGACTATATGTTTAGCTCCAGGCACCTTTTTAAGAGTAAATTACTGGGCAGGTTGGGGAGGGCTAGTCATGGAATGAAACTGTAAGCCGGACCGGGTGTGAGGAGGGGAGGTGATAAAAGGATTACAGGGTGGAGGAGCAGAGGCTGAGGAAGAATTGGGACCTAGCTGGGCCTGGCGAGGAGCAGCCTGGGGAGGAAGGGAGAGGTCAGAATGGTCTGTAGAAAAGGAAGATTGGAAAGGCTCAGTGATGCTTGGATTTGGGACGGAGGGGACAGGCGGGAGGGAAAGGAGGAAGATTTGGGATGAGTTGCTTTGGGCACAGAGACTAGGAAGGGACCAATGTGTAAAAGAATGCCTGGAAGTCAGGCACCGCATACCGTTTGCTTATTTTATGACAAGAATTGTTTAGATCTTCCAGGATGGAAAAATTGAAAGTGCCATTTTCTGGCTATTTGGAACTACTGTTGAGTTTGTATTGGGGTCAAGCAGCATTGCAGAAGAAAATAAGACGCTGAGATTTTAGGTCAGGTGAGAATTGAAGAGGTTTTAAGTTCTTAAAAATATAGGCTAAGGGAGAAGAAGGAGGAATGGAGGGTGGAAGGTTGCCCATAGTGAAGGAAGCAAGCCCAGAGAAAAGAGACAGAGAGGGAAGGGGTTCAGGGGTTCTTACCCTCCAGAAAAGTGGGAAAGGGGTTGGGATGCAGAGATACAAGGTCCGGGCATGGAAATAAGGGATGGGGGCACAGAGATATAAGAGGTCAGGGTGTGGAAATAAGGGATAGGGGCACAGAGAAAAGGGGTCGTGGTGTGGAAATAAGGGATTGGGGTGCAGAGATATGAGGTTGGGGTGCTAGTCCCTTCCCCAGAAATGTGGGACTTGCCACTAACGGTGAAGGAGAAGGGGTTGGGGGTTTCTTGCCCCCTAGAAAGGTGGAGAAGGGGTAGAGACATGGAGAGATGGGGTTGGGGTACTTGCCCCTCTCCCAGAAAAGTGGGACTTGCCGCTAAGGGTGAAGGAGAAGGGGTTGAGGGATACTTGCCCCTCCCCCAGAAAAGCAGAGAAGGGGTAGAGACATGGAGAGAAGTGGTTGGGGTACTTGCCCCTCCCACAGAAAAGCAGAGAAGGGGTAGAGACACGGAGAGAAGGGGTTGGGGTACTTGTCCCTCCCGCAGAAAAGCGGGACTTGTCACTAAGGGTGAAGGACCAAGGCAGGCGTCCCTGGGTGGTCTGACACCTTTGAAACGTGGGTGAATAATCAGAGAGAGAGGTGTCCCTGCAATGATTAAACACCAAGGGAAGGCTGCCTTCCCTGTCCATGACCAGCACCAAAGTTTTGGGTCCATGGATAAAACGTGTCTCCTTTGTCTCTACCAGAAAATGAAAGGAACTGAAATTAAGAGAAGGGAGAGATTGAAGACTGGAAAGGAGAAAGTGGTTGACAGACAGAGAGGTTGCAGAAGGGAGTAAGAAGAGGCCACTTGCCCGATTTAAAACTGGTGAGATGTTCCTTGGGCTGGTGGGTCTGAGGACCTGAGGTTGTAGGTGGATCTTTTCATGCAGCAAAGAACAGGAGGACATGGGATTGATCTCCCAAGGGAGGTCCCCCGATCCAAGTCACAGCACCAAATTTCATACACGTTCATGTGAAGAGACCACCAAACAGGTTTTGTGTGAGCAACATGGTTGTTTATTTCACCTGGGTGCAGGCGGGCTGAGTCTGAAAGAGAGTCAGTGAAGGGAGATGGGGTGGGGCCGTTTTATAGGATTTTGTAGGTAAAGGTAAATTACAGTCAAAGGGGGGTTGTTCTCTGGTGGGCAGAGTGGGGGTCACAGTTACTCAGTGGGGGAGGTTTCGAGCCAGGATGAACAAGGAGAAGGAATTTCACAAGACAATGTCATCAGTTAAGGCAGGAACAGGCCACTTTCACTTCTTTTGTGGTGGAATGTCATCACTTAAGGCAGGAACCGGCCATCTGGATGTGTATGTGCAGGTCACAGGGGATATGGTGGCTTAGCTTGGGCTCAGAGGCCTGACACCCAGGACAGGCTGGCTCAGCCCCTTTGACTTCAGATTTCAGGGAAGGCCAGGGAGCTGGATTGGGTGCCTGAATTTTCTGAGAATTATGTTTCTGAGAGGATTTTGAAACCTAAACAGGAATACTTTACACACAGGTCATCAAGCAGGAACTGGGAAGTTCCGAAGCTGCCCTCCTTCGTGCCACCTCCTCCCTTCAGAGGCCAAGGGCTGCCAAGCTGTCTCCCACACACCTCAGTGAAAAGTCCCTGGCTCTCCTCCCAGCCACCTCACTGTGACTTTGTGAGGTGTGAGAAGGAGGAAGGGGATCTACGTTCTGGATGAACCTTCCTTCCTCCTTGCCGAGTAATAGTTTAGGCCCCTGTGTCTGCTGGGCCTCAGAACTTCTCAGAGCCCAGGGCCCACTGTGGCTCCTGCAAGCTGCCTGGGAATTCCACAGAGGCTGACGGGCTGCCTGTCTTATTCCCAGTCTGCTGCAACCCCTTTCCTAAGCTTGGGTGGCTGAAAACAACAGAAATTCATCCTCTCACAGTTCTGGAGGCCAGAGACTGAATGCAAGTGTTGGCAGGGCTGTGCTGCCTTTGAAGGTTCTAGGGCAGAATCCTTCCTGGCCTTTTCCAGTTTTGGGTGGTGGCCGGCAACGCTCAGCATTCCTTGGCTTCAGATGCATCATTCCAGCTGCACACGGCTGTCTTCCCTCTGTGTCTCTTCTTTTCTTCTTATAAGGACACCAGTCACATGGTGTGAAGGGCCCACCTTACTCCTGTATATCGCCAAGTTAATTCGTTACATCTGCAACCACCCTATTTCCAAATGTCACATTCTGAGGTTCCTGATTGAAGGGATGGGTTGCCCCTCCACACCTGTGGGCGTTTCTAGTCAGGTGGAAGGGGAGACTTGGAAAAGAAAGAGACACAGAGACAAAGTATGGAGAAAGAAAATAGGGCCCAGGGGATGGGCGTTCAGCATATGGAGGACCCCTGCTGGCACCGGCCTCTGAGTTCCCTTAGTATTTATTGATCATTATCAGGCATTTCCCAGAGAGGTGGATTTGGCAGGACAATAGGGTAATAGCAGGAAGAAGGTCAGTAAGAAAACACGTGAACAAAGGTCTCTACATCTTAAACAAGGTAAAGAATTAGGTGCTGTGCTTTTGATGTGCATACACATAAACATCTTAATCCATTAAAGAGCAGTATTGCTGCCAGCATGTCCCACCTCCAGCCCTAAGGTGGTTTTCCCTCATCTCAGTAGATGGAATATACAATCGGGCTTGACACCGAGACATTCCATTGCCCAGGGACAAGCAGGAGACAGATGCCTTCCTCTTATCTCAACTGCAAAGAGGCTTTCCTCTTTCACTAATCCTCCTCAGCACAGACCCTTTACGGTTGTCAGGCTGGGGGATGGTCAGGTCTTTACCTGCCCACGAGGCCATATCTCAGGCTATCCCATGGGGAGAAACCTTGGACAATACCTGGCTTTCCGAGGCAGAGGTCCCTGTGGCCTTCCGCAGTGTTTTGCCTCTCTGAGTACTTGAGATTAGGGAGTGGTGATGACTCTTAACAAGCATGCTGCCTTCAAGCATTC
This sequence comes from Pongo abelii, assembly GCF_028885655.2. Lineage (NCBI taxonomy): Eukaryota > Metazoa > Chordata > Mammalia > Primates > Hominidae > Pongo > Pongo abelii. The sequence goes on from NW_026946740.1 coordinate 42,598, forward strand.
GTTTAACAAAGCACACCCTGCACAGCCCTTTATCCATTTAACCCTGAGTTGACACAGCACATGTCTCAGGGAGCACAGGGTTGGGGGTAGGGTTACAGATTAACAGCATCTCAAGGCAGAAGAATTTTTCTTAGTACAGGACAAAATGGAGTCTCTTATGTCTACTTTCTACACAGATGCAGTAACAATCTGATTTCTCTTTCTTTTCCCCACACTGATAAATGTGAATTTGAAGGGACGCCATTCAAACCACAGCAGAGCCCCACCATCACCTCTCTGCACAGGGCACCCTGCCTGTCTTTCCTCTCTAGCACCAAGACAGAGCCAAGAGTGATTTCTTGAAATGAAACTGCATCGTCTCATCCCAATAAGGCATGGCCTCACTAGTGGGAGATGAGCAAATGAAAGCCTCCCTCAGGATGGGCATCCACCCATCCAGGGGACTCTCACCCCGATTTTTTTTTCCTGGCTCATAAAGGTGCTTCAGGACTTCTTGGCTCCTGGCCAACACCTTAGTGCTTCCTGAAGGGGAAAGAGGCCTCCAAACCATTCACTGGGCCATCCCAGACCGAGGTTTCTGACCCAGACATTGAAACAGGAGGAGTTCCGTTATCCCCCATGCAGGGCATGTGACAGGGGCATGGCTCGCTTCTCAGTACCCTGCTGCTCAAACCCCTAGAGGGAGCGTGCAGACAAGCAGGTCGTTGGGAGCGTTTCTGGGCTCCGACCCCACAGCAGCGTGTGGAATTGGGTGTTTACAACTCCCGAAGCCCCAGTGGGCAGGTGTTACAGTGGTCTTCTTCAGTTTTGCCATCTGCAGGTGGCTCGTGTTAATTAGCTCAATGAGGCCCTCTGCCTTATCACAAAGACAGAGGGCTTTCTGTATCCCGGGTTCTTGCCCTAGTGTACTTGAAAAATCAGATCGCAAGTGGACTTGGAGAATGAACGCAAGATTGTATTGAGTGGAGGAGGTGGCTCTCAGATGGATGGGGAGCCAGAAGGGGGGTGGAGTGGGAAGGTGGTCTTCCCCTAGAGTCAGGCTGCCCAGCAGCCAGACTCTCCTCCGACCGCCCCTGACTGAATTCCACATCACCCTGCTCTCAAAAGCCTGCCAACATCTGCTGATGTCTGTCGGTGTGCTCTTCTGCTTCTCTGCTCCTCTCGACGTCCAGCCACTTGTGTCTGTGCCCACTAGGGTCTGAGTTTTTTATGGGCACAGGATGGGGGTCCTAGCAGGCTAGAGTAGTCTTGGAGAATGCAACATTTGGACATGAAAACAGGAGTGCCTGTTCTCACTAAGGTCCAAGGGCACAAGCCCGAGGGCAGAGCCCTCGCCAGGGACCCCACCCTTCTCCACCCAGCACTCCCCTGCCCCGCTTCCATATCAACATGAAAGCTGACATTGGCTCCTGTGCCCCACCTCTGGGCCTGGTTTGGTGACCTCTGCACCAGAGCTGCTAGGGAGGCCCCATCCCACATGTTGTTAACTCAACAGCCCTTCCCCAGGAGAACCAACATCCTCCTGTCCCCAAACCCAAGGAGGAGTGGTGGGTGCCTGGGCCTCTTGTAACCCGACTGAATATTTTCCAGGTTACCTAACCAAACTCCTGCAAAACCACACCACCTCTGCCTGTGATGGGGACTATTTGAATCTACAGTGCCCTCGGCATTCTACGATAAGTGTTTAATCGGCATTTTATGGGCAAGATTACCAAGTGTGTAGTTCCCAGAAGCCTGCCTCCCAGAGGGAAGACAGCTTAACCTGTGTGGCACCCACCACCTTCCAGGTATTGCCTTTTATAGACACGTTAAGATGATACAGTTTCAACAGACGCTCTTTCTCTCTCTCTGGGTATAAATATATTTGTGATTATATAGTTCAATCCAAGCAAAACTGATCCATGAAAAATCCCAACTTATACAGATCACCAGTTTTGCAGGTGAGCTATTATTTGCTTCTGAAAGGATTTGTTACCCAACAAAACTAAATAGAATTCCTATCTATTGTAGAGACCCCTTTGTACACTTCAATATGAATTTATTTGTAGGTTTAATCCTTACTTCAGTATAGCAAAGTACAAACAGGATAGTTTCCAACCTCCAGGCCCATATCTCCCATAAATACTCCTGTAGAAAGGGAAGGTGGGTTCCTTAATGGAAACCACAAGTATCTCTTTGAGGCACACAACTGAACTCATGACCAGCTTCTTAGAAAATGTACTCAAAGGACCAGGTGCGATGGCTCATGCCTGTAATCCCAGCACGTTGGGAGGCCAAGGCTGGTGGATCACGAGGTCAGGAGATCGAGACCATCCTGGCTAACACGGTGAAACCCTGTCTCTACTAAAAATACAAAAAATTAGCCAGGTGAGTTGGTGGGCGCCTGTAGTCCCAACTACTCCAGAGGCTGAGGCAGGAGAATGGCATGAACACGGGAGGTGGAGCTTGCAGTGAGCCGAGATCGTGCCACTGCACTCCAGCCTGGGCTACAGAGTGAGACTCCATCTCAAAAAAAAAAAAAAAAATCAAATCATTATTAAACATTTTTACTAATTAAATGGTTTTGGAGTACATTCTTTAAAAAAAAACAATTATGTTTTCTTCAACAGTGCACACAAAATGCCAACCCTGTATGACATTGCAAAGAAAGATTTTACCATGATAAGCAGATTAAACAAACAAACAAACTTTTCCTTGAATTCTTTGGGAACAAAGTACAACCTGGTCCAAATCATCCTAACCTAGAATGCACCATCAGCTTGACAGTCAGTTGTTCCTGGATTTACCAGATTTGGGGCAGACGTTTCATGCTTCTCTAAAGAGGGATTCTTAACTGACACCGTGCCTTGTTTTTGCCCTTTTCCTAGTAAAGGAAATGATTTGATTTGGTATCATATCGTCTTTCTTGCTTTTTTCTTTTTTTAATTAGAGACGAGGCCTTGCTATATTTCCCAGACTGGTCTCCAACTTCCGGGCTCAAGCAATCCTCCTGCCTCAGCCTCCCTCCCAAAATGCTGGGATTACGGGTGTGAGCCACTGTGCCTGGCCTCTTTCTTGTCTTTTAAACAAATAAATGTAAGCTGGGCATGGTGTGCATTCATATATTCCCAGGTACTTGAGCAGCTGAGGTGAGAGGATCCCTTGAGACTAGGTATGAGCCCAAGAGTTCAAGGATGCAGTGAGCTATGATTGCACCACTGCACTCTAGCCTGGGTAACAGAGTGAAACCCTGTGTCTAAAAAACCAAACTAATGCCGGGCACGGTGGCTCACGCCTGTAATCTCAGCACTTTCGGAGGCTGAGGCGGGTGGATCACGAGGTCAGGAGATCGAGACCATCCTGGCTGACATGGTGAAACCCCGTCTCTACTAAAAATGCAAAAAAATTAACCGGGTGTTTTGGCACATGCCTGTAATCCCAGCTACTTGGGAGGCTGAGGCAGGAGAATTGCTTGAACATGGGAGGCGGAGGTTGCGGTGAGCCGAGATCGGGCCATTGCACTCCAGCCTGGGAAACAAGAGTGAAACTCCATCTCAAAAAAAACAAAAAATAAACAAAAAAACAAAACTAAGCTAAACTAACATATAAATAATTCATACACACAAGGGGATGCCAGTTGAGGGGCTGGAGGCGAGGTTTAACTGGGCTCTCTCCAGAGAGAGAAAGAAGCTTAATGCTTCTTTCAAGTAATTTCTGGTCTGTCTTTACCTATGTGGATCCCAAGCCAACATTTGAGAAAAGACTCCCTTCAGTGAAGGAATGTGTGACCTTAAGTGGTGAGCGAGAGAAACTTCCTTTCTATCCAGGCCCTTCCTGGGACCTAACTCCATGCGTCTGCCTCCTTAATGCCAGCATGTCTCGTCCATTTGCCCCTTAGTATAATTCCCAGGGTCTTTGTACTTGTCAACAGGTTACTTCCCACCGGCTTCCTGCAGAGGGCTTTGTTTTCTGGAGTCAGAGAGAGCATGAGCTCACAGGGCCATCCCCACTGCCCCCTTCTCAGGGTGCAGCCCCAGGGAAATGAGCAGTGGACTTGGACAGAGCTCATCAATTCCTTCTGGGGGAAGCTGATGGTGCCTTCAATTTTTGTTTCTGCTTCAGATGAATTAAAAAAAAAACCGTGTGTGAAGACCAGGAGCTGAAACTGCACTGCCATGAATCCGAGTTCCTCAACATCTACTCTGCGACCTATGGCAAGAAGACCCAGGAAAGGGACATCTGCTCCTCTGAGGCAGAGCGGCTCCCCCCTTTTCGGTACGTCCTTTTGTGTGTATATTAGCCAGGGTTGTCTAGAGGGACAGAACTAATAGGCTATATGATTGTGGAAGTCAATACTTAATAACACAATCACAATCTTATGATCATGTAAGTTAATACTTAATAAATTCCCATATGTGTGTGAGTGTGTGTGTGTGTGTGTGCGCGTGTGTGTGTGTATAAATGCTTGTAAAGAGTAATCAGCCAAAAATAAATAAGTAAAAGAACAAGAACTGGCCGGGCACAGTGGCTCAAGCCTATTATCCTGTCACTTTAGGAAGCCGAGGTGGGTGGATCACGCGGTCAGGAGTTCAAGACCAGCCTGACCAACATGGTGAAACCCCACCTCTACTGAAAATACAAAATTATCTGGGCATGGTGGCGCATTGCTGTAATCCCAGCTACTTGGGAGGCTGTGACAAGGATGATCATTTGAACCTGGTAGACGGAGTTGGCAGTGAGCTGAGATCTCGCCACTGCACTCAGCTTGGGTGACAAGGGTGAAATTCTGTCTCAAAATAAAAAAGACACGGTCCTGTTTTCATGGGATGAACAGTTGAGGGAGAAAGGCAAGCATTAACCAAATAGCCAGACACATCATCATGCCCTATTGTGACAAATGCTATTTTAGAAAAGGGAAGAAGACTATAGCAGTGGAGGGGGCCTAATTTAGCTTTGGGGTGGTGGTTTAAGTCTTCCAAAGAGAACCATCCTGTAGGGTGAACACTGGGGTGTGCACACTAGCTGCACACTGGGGGCTGAGACGCTGAGGTTGCTGAGTGGGAGAGGAAAGGTGTTGATAAGGAGGAAGATTTCCCTGGTTTCAACTGCTGAGAACAGGGTCCTGCACACAGTAGGAGCTCCATGAAGAGTGGTCCCTAGTGTTTTCACCAACATATCTGAAGTGGAGCAGGACGGTGATCAATCACACCCCAGTCCCCGACCTCATTCTGAACCAATTTGAAACAAGGAGATGCAAAAATCTGACAACTGTGTTGACAAAGGTGATTTTAAAGGTCCTAAAAGATTCTCTGGATATCAGAGCCAATTTCACATAGTAGAGGGGCACATTCCCTGCCGTGGCCTGTGTCATACACAGCCAATTTAACCCTTTCACTGCCTGGTTATTCTGCAAAGTGCATCCTAGAATGCCCTTCGTCTCTGAGCTCCTCTTCAAAATTCTGATTCCTCCTCAAACTGTAAAGCCTCTGGCATTTGCCAAGAGCCAAGGCCCTCCTGAAGCCACAGTTTGAGAACAAGCCAAGAGGCAGACATGAGAAAGAAGTACCACTCCTGGCAGGGAGAGCTGACACTTCCCAGGCTACTGCATCCTTCTCGGGGCCCAGAAATGAATGAGAGGTAATTAAAGCAGAAAGCATTTTGCAGCAGCTCAGCTCAGGTCTCCAAAGCTGCCATGGTCCCAGGATCAGTGGTGTGCCCTGAGGACAGCCAAGGGACAATCCCTTGAGGCCCTGGAAATCATCAGCCACCTCCAGCAACTTCACGGGGCCTCCCTGGGAAGTCTCCCTTGCTGCTGATGGGCACGAAGGCACCAGGGCCTCCTGTACATGGAAAACTCACAATCTAGGAATGTCCTGTGGTTGTTGATCCTGGGACATCCCCAGAAGAATTTAGTTAAGCCCTCCAAGAAAGGAAACAAGGTTTTCTTGCTGCTGAAGATGTCTCACTCGTTCTTTTTTAAAAAAGCAGTCAATTGAATTTGCAGTTTGTTTTCGCTTTCTTTCCATTTCCTGTTGCTACTTCTCCAAGATCTCAGCTGAGCTGAGGAACAAAGAAAAAGAAGCAATTTTGTGCAGCAGGAATATTCGGTTTCCACTCCCTTCTCCCAGCCTGCGGCAGTGTGCTTGGCCTGCAGAATTCTTGCTCTGCCTTCTGTTTCAGCGGGTGCTGTCATGTGCCAGCTGCTATGCCTGGGGATTCTGACATCCAGGGCTTATTCTTAGCATCGGTTCAGCAGAGTCTTAAACCACCTTCAAAAGAGTCGGTCACGCTGCCATCCTCTCTGCATCTTTCTGTAGTCATTTCTTATGATATTTAGCAAATCACTTTAGCACAGAGTCTTCGAATTCTTTCCAGATTTACGATGGAAACACAGAGGCAAAGAGCTTGGGGTAGAAAGCAGAAGAGCAGGTGCTGGGAGAGTTTGGTGGTGGATTTTGAGTTGGTCAGTCATTTTGCTTTACTAAGTCCAGGGAAGCTCATCTTCAGAGTTAACCGCTATATATATATATACATTTTTTTTTTTTTTTGAGATGGAGTCTTGCTCTGTCACCCAGGCTGGAGTGCAGTGGCACACTCTCAGCTCACTGCAACCTCCACTTCCTGGGTTCAAGTGAGCACGTCTGGCTGATTTTTGTATTTTTTAGTAGAGATGGGGTTTCACCATGTTGGCCAGGCTGGTCTTGAACTCCTGACTCAAGTGATCCACCTGCCTCAGCCTCCCAAAGTGCTAGGATTACAGGCATGAGCCACCGTGCCTGGCCCAGAGTTAACCACTCTATTGAGGTATTGTTTATTTTTCTTAAAAGTCTATTACAAGTGAATAAAATTCAATGATGTTTAGTACATTTAGAGTTGTGCAACCATCACTACCCTCCAGTTTTAAAACATTTTCACAATCCCCCAAGCTCCCTTGTGCCCATTTGCCATCACTGCCCCATTCCCAACCCCCCGGTCCCAGATAACCACACATCTACTTTCTCTCTAGATTTGCCTATTTTGAATATTTCATACAAATGGAATTATGCAATGGATGGTTTTGTGTGTGTGTGCATGGCTGACTTCTTTAACTGAATGTAATGTTTCAGAGGTTCATCCATGTTGTAGCATGTATCATATCAGTACTTCACTTTTTATTTTTTTGGAGTTGAAATCTCACGCTGTCACCCAGGCTGGAATGCAGTGGTGCGATCTTCGCTCACTGCAACCTCTGCCTCCCGGGTTCAACTAATTCTCCCTGCCTCAGCCTCCCAAGTAGCTGGGATTACAGCCTTGTGCCACCAAGCCCAGCTAACTTTGTATTTTTACTACAGATGGGGTTTCAAATATGTTGGCCAGGCTGGTCTCAAACTCCAAACTCCTGACCTCAAGTAATCTGTCCTCCTCAACCTCCCAAAGTACTGGGATTACAGGTGTAAGCCACCATGCCGACCCTTCATTCCTTTTTATTACTGAGGTATATTCTACTGGATGGATATATCATATCTTGTTTTTATTCTCCATTTTTTAAATATTGCAAGATGGGCCCAAAACCACCTCTCTGGAGCATTTGATGATCACATGGATACCATTGGGTTGTGTGTATGTATGTGTATCTAACAGGGAGAGTGAGTGACTCTTGCACTGATTTGGAAAGTGATTTTAAAATCTTATCTACATTGCATTTAAAAATACATAAAGAGTCCACATTTTAAAATTATACCACATATTTAAAATATTTCTTTTTGGCTTTTAGTTCCCAAGAACATACTGACAGTGATTGACCCAGCCATTGCTAATCTAAACCTTCTTTGAAGCAGAAAGATGGTGAATATGGTAATTTTTATGGCTTACTACCAGAATTTCTCTTTAAGTAAAGGTAAACAGCCCCTAGGTGACCACAGTTGGGCACACGTTGATTAGAATGGAAGGGGCTGTCAGGAGGTGTGTTTGAGGTACCAGTCCTGGTGATGATAGTGCTTTGGCCAATAGTTGCAGTGAACACCATTTTATTTTGTTTTGACTTTTTTAACATCAGAAGTAGGATAAACCTCCCCTTCATTCTCCTCTCACTTCCTAAAAGGAAAATCACTTTGAAAAGACACCTGCTCAGAAATAAATTTGGGCTTCCTGGGTTACACAATGAGCTTTTGCAAAGCTCAGCCCATTGGAACCGACGTAGGTGGCAGTGCCGACTAGGACCTGAGGGCCTCTGTACCTCTGTACACACCACCTTCCTCCTTAGTTTCCTTCCTTCCTTCTTTCCTTTCTTTCTTCCTTCCTTCCTTTCCTTTGCTTCGAGTTTCACTCTTGTTGCCCAGGGCCAGCTAGGACCTGAGGGCCTCAGTACCTCTGTACACTCCACCTTCCTCCTGAGTTTCCTTCGTCCCTTCCTTCCTCCCTTTCTCCCTCCCTCCCTCCCTCCCTCCCTCCCTCCCTCTCTCTCTCCCTCTTTTCTTCCTTCTTCCTTCTTCTCCTTCTTCCTCTTCTTTCTTTCTTTCTCTCTCTCTTTCTTTCTTTTTCTCTTTCTGTCTCTTTCTTTCCCTCCCTCCCTCTCTGTCTCTCTCTTTCTTTCTCTCTCTCTCTCTCTTTCTTTCTTTCTTTCTTCCTTCCTTTCTTCTTTTTAGAGTTTTGCTTTTTCTCACCCAGGCTGGAGTGCAGTGGCGCAATCTCCACTCATTGCAACTTCTGCTTCCAGGTTCAAGTGATTCTCCTGCCTCAGCCTCCCGAGTAGCTGGGATTATAGGTGTCCACCACCACACCTTGCTAATTTTTGTGTTTTTAGAAGAGACGGGGTTTTACCATGTTAGTCAGGCTGGTCTCGAACTCCTGATCTCAGGAGTTGCCCTCACCTCAGCCTCCCAAAGTGCTGGGATTACAGGTGTGAACCACTGCACCCGGCCCCTCCTTAGTTTTCACTTGGCTTTTGTAAATGGGGTGGATGGGTTTTGGTGGGGGGGTTGATGGGATAGAGCATTTGGATTTTCTTATCAAATCTAGAATGGAATTCAAACCCATGGGGTCCCTAATAGAAATTGCAGAGATCCAGTAGAGCATCTAAGATGTTAGGCTTTGGTGAGGGTTTTGTCTTGTGTTACCTTTATTGTATGTATTAGGTCTTTCCCACCTGAGTATAAAAGTAAAGTATGTTTGATATGAAAACCTATGAAAGCACCCCTAGTCCAAAAGCTCAGAGAGAACTATGGTAATGTTCTTCTGAGTCCTTCTAGCTGGCCACATTGGCTTTCTGGCAGGCTCTGTGTTCCTTAGCTCCACTTCTCTTTCTTTAAAAAAAAAAAATTAACTTAGTAATTAACTATTATTATTATTTTTCTAAAGATAGGGCTTTGCCAAGTTGCCCTGGCTGGTCTTGAACTCCCAGGCCCAAGCGATCCACCCACTTCATCCTCTAAAGGTGCTGGGATTACAGGCATAAGCCACCACACCCAGCCTCCTCTTATTTTTCTAACAGGGTTCCCACCCGATCCATAAACAGCCTGGTCCCACTGCAGTGGGGACCTGAGAGCCAGAGCTGTGCCATCTCTCCTCAAAGGCATCTGTCCTGTCTGACATGGCTAGGAGTCCCCCAATCCATCACCAGGCTACCCTGTCACAGGCTTGCTAAGCTCCATCCAGCAGTGTAACCAGGATCTAAAAGCGGATTTACCTCACATTTTGCTGTTGTTTCCAAAAAAATGTAGCCCAATACCACCTCCCTCTGTAATGGAGGATTATTTTATCTGTGGCCACACAGCGGACAGCAACTCCATGCTTAACATGAGATATTATTGGCCAGGGGCGGTGGCTCACGCCTGTTATCCCAGCACTTTGGGAGGCTGAGGCAGGCAGATCGCCTGAGGTCAGGAGTTCGAGACCAAACTGGCCAAAGTGGTGAAGCCCCATCTCTAATAAAAATACAAAAATTTGCTGGTCATGGTAGCACGTGCCTGTAATCCCAGCTACTCAGGAAGCTGAGGCAGGAGAATCGCTTGAACCCAGGAGATAGAGGTTGCAGTGAGCCGAGATCGCACCATTGCACTCCAGCCTGGGCAACAAGAGTGAAACTCCATCTCAAAAATAAATAAATAAATAAATAATTAAAATAAAACAAAGTGAGATGTTATTAAGCTTCCAAGGGGCGTGATGAATGTCACTGTCTTTAGGTTGGGAAAATCCATTTGTTCCCTTCCGCAGTGGAGTGGAAGACCAGCACCTGAAGTTGGAACCAACACTTAAAACAATCTCTAATCCTTTTTGTACTTTAATATTTTTGGGGACTGCTTACTATTTAATAAGTGCTCTTCCTGGGTTAATCTTCTATAATTTAGCCAGAGGCCCATTTGTTTGATTTCTGTGATGTTTAATTATTCTGGCGGTCCCTGGGTAGGAACAGCAGAGGTCTCTTAGAATAGGCATACTATGAACAGCTGTGATTAATTTGTTTTACATTTTTCATGAAACAGGTATAAACTTCGACCCAATTGAATCGAAGGTTCTGAGGAAAGATGGAATTCTTGTTAGCAACTCTCTGGCCACCTTTGCTTACATTAGAGTTAGGTCAATGATTCAAAGTTTCCTAGAATGCTGATGGATTTACTAAAATCTTGTTAATAAATGTGCTGTGCAATTATAACACTCAGATAAGTAAAGGACAATGACTTCAAGTTTGACATGCCAACCACCGCTTCTCAGATTCAGAAACACAGAGGCCTGAGTTCAGGCACAGTCGCAACCAGGCAGTCAGCAAGAGAACCATATAAACAGACAAAGTCACACTATTTAGGAGTTGAGCTCCACAGATATTGTTCGCTTTTGAAAAGTAGAAACCCGAGGAATGCATTTCCCAGCTCTAAAATTTGGGAAGGAACTGGGATTATTGAATTCCAACACTGGCTGGAAGAAAAATGAGCCAGAAGGTCACTTAGTAAACAAGACAGATGATACCCCATGAGACAGAACCACTTTCTGGGTCATGGGAGTTATTCCTAATGGTTACCAAGGTTTCCCTTGTTAGTCTTCCCCACGAGGATCAATCAGACTCAGCCCTCATGAATTAGCAGAGCCAAAAGGCTTATACCAAGGCCTGCCACACAGCGGGGACCTCATCACTGAGGGGAAGGTATGTACAATTTTTCCTCACCACCCGCTCTGCTTATCTTAAGATAGAATGCATTTTGGAATGTCATCTGCAAGTTTCAGCAATGCCTGCCTATGTTCAGAGAGACCAAAACCAGAGACCTTCAGTAAAATACATGTTAATATAACACATAACAGTATTACTATTCAAGGCCTGCAAAGATGGGGCTATTCGGGGTAAGCCTGTCTCAGGAAAATAGAGGCTTAGGGAATGTATTTGTCTCTTCTCATGCTGCTAATAAAGACATACCTGAGGCTGGGTAATTTATAAAGGAAAGAGGTTGAATGGACTCACAGCTCCACATGGTTAAGGAGGCCTCACAGTCTCGGTGGAAGGTGAATGAGGAGCAAAGTCAGGTCTTACTTAGTAGCAGGAAAGAGAGCTTGTGCAGGGGAACTCCCCTTTATAAAACCATCAGATCTCGTGAGACTTATTCACTATCATGAGAACAGCATGGGAAAGACCCACACAATGATTCAATTACCTCCTACCACGTCCCTCCATGACACATGCGGATTAGGGGAGCTACAATTCAAGATGAGATTTGGGTGGGGACACAGCCAAACCATATCAGGGAATGATCTCAATACGTGAGATGCAGAGTTCAGTCTCGGGGTCCCCTGCTGTCCTATTCTCCTCCTGCATTAGGATTCCTCCTGTGTGTGTGTTGTGTGGTTGTTGGTTTCTTCTGCGAGTCCTCTCTTTTCTAGCCACCTTCTCATTTTCATGTCTTGCTGTTCCTGATCATTGCCAATGTTAAGAACCATAAGGATTTTTCTTGGCAGAAATATCCCCATATTTACAAAGACCCCAGGGAGCTTCTTGGAGAAAAGCCGTCATGAAAATCCTCCAGACAGAGAACAACAATTGAAGTTGAATGAGACCGACATTGGGCTCAGTGAGCTGTGGCCGTGCTGTGTGCTTTACCCCAACTACCTTGTCGGTTCTTCTCAACAACTGCCTCAGCCAGCCCAGCTGCCATAACAAAGTTCCCGTGACTGGATGGCCTAAATAACAGACATTGATTTTCTCAGTGTTCTGGAGGTCACAAGTTCATGATCAAAGTATCCACCGATGACTTTCTGGTAAGGGCTGTCTTCCTGGCTTGCAGACAGCAGCCTTCTTGCTTGTCCTCACATGACAGAGAGGGGGAAGAGACAGAGACAGAGACATCTCTTCTTTTTATAAAACCACCAATCCTATCACATTAGGATTCCACCCTTATGACTTCCTTTAACCTTAATTAGCTCCTAATGAGTGAATTGGGGGGAACACAATTCAGTCTATAGCAACAACCCTGAGAGATGGGACTCTGGTCCCCTGTTCTGCACTTGAAGCCAGTGGTCAGAGGAGTTGAGTCATTTGCCTGAGGACACCATGGACAACGGCAGGGCCAGGATTCAGGCTCAGCTAATATAAGGCTTGCACTCCAGCTACTCTGAATTTTGAGGGACGCAACCACCTCCCCACTCTGATCCCGAGTTGTCTAAATTAGCTTTCCTCCATCCCTTTCTATCCTTTTATGTGATTGTCATTCCCAGAAACCACAGGATGGAGATATTCGTTTAGTGACTGTCTCTGCTGCCAGTGGCTCAGCTCCACAGGGGCAGGTGCTTTGTCATCTTATTTCATGTGGTGTCCCTGCATCTAGGATGCGGTGCTGGTACAGTACAGGTGCAGTCAGTAGTTAAGGAACAACTGAATGATGACTGCTGATCTGGACTTATGAGTTTTTTCCTGTGCCTTATTGTCAACCAATATTTGCTATTTATAAGATGTCAGGTTTTTTTGTTTAAATGTGAGGAGTCGATGAGCTGTTATTTGGTTTTATTGAGGGGTGTTTTGGGACATTTATCTCAGCAAACCATTGCCACGCCTCCATATCATGTCCAAGAGAAAGTCTCTAAATGCACTGTGTTGGATGTTAGCTAAATGAAATCACCACAAGAAGTTCGCGACTCAAATCACAGAGGCTCACAAAGCCCTAGTAGAACGGGCGACTCTGGGCTTGCCTGTGGGTTTTCTTGGTGTGTCTGTATCGCTGTCTGGGTGGCCACTCTAGAGGTGAGAAGCATGCAGCGCATGCTCGGGTGTCTGCAGGCCAGTGTGCCACGGAGGTACATGTGGACATCAGGCTGGGCCATTTGGACCTAAACAGGCAGTGGCCACCAGCCAGCGTCACACAGTGCTGAGCTCCATCCTCAATGCTGCTGGAGAGAGGTGCCCAGACAACTCTCAGTCGCATCCCCGGCCCCACTGTGGGGATGTGACCCACGGGATGAGTTGGGGTCTCTAGGCACCCCAAAAGCAGGAGCAGCTGGGAGCCAAGAGTGTGAGCAGCGCAGTTTCCAGCCCAAGCCACCCAAATAGGTGGCAAATCGAGTGAATCCAAAAGTGCATTTCCCAGGTCAGGCTGCAAGTAGCTTTGACACAGTAGTGCAGTCCAGTGTACACGGGGACAAAGAGATGAGAAACCAAAATCGAGAGGTTTGTCACCTGATATTAAAGCACAGAGGTTGGCAGAAGGGAGAGGGAGATGAACAAGGGTCCCTGGTGAAGTGTCTCCTGGGGTCATATGAATAATCTGTGAGATGGTTTCCCCAACATTCAAAAAGCTTCTCAGGCATGTTTGAATTTACTGTCATTTCAATAATACAGACTACTCCCGGAATTCATTCTAGAATCAAGATCACGAGTCTGAGGAAGCTCATAGAAAAAAATTGGAAATTAGAGAAATGGAAAAGGAGTGGTGTGTGCGTGTGTGTGCGTGTGTGTGCACGTGTGCACGTGTGCATGTGTGTGCGCGTGTGTGCATGTGTATGCGTGTGCACGTGTGCATGTACATGTGTGTGCATATGTGTGAGCGTGTGTGCATGTGGATGTGTGCATGTGTGTGCCTCTGTGTGTGCATGTTTGTATCTGTGTGCATGTGTCTGTGCATGTGTGTGCAACTGTGTGTGTGTATGTGTGCATGTGCGTTCACGTGTTTTTTGCATCTGTATGTGTGTGCATGTGTGAGTACATGTGTGTACATGCATATCTGCGTGTGCATGTTTGCATGTGTGTGTCTGTATGTGCATGCATGGGTACCTGTGTGCATGTGTGTATGTGTGTGTGCATGTGTGTGTGTGCATGTGTGTGTGCATGTGTGTGTTCATGTGTGTCTCCATGTGCGTGTGTTTGCATGTGTGTGCATGCATGTGTATCCCTGTGCATGTGTATCTGTGTGTGCATGTATTTGTGTGCATGTGTGTGCATGTGTCTATGTGCATGTGTGTGCCTTCGTGTGTTTGTGTGCATGTGTGTATCTGTGTGTGCATGTGTGTGTATCTGTGTGTGTGCATGTGTGTGCCTGTATGTATATCTGTATGTGTGTTTGTGCGTGTGCGTGTATCTGTATGTGTGCTTGCATGTGTGTGGGGGTGCATGTGTGCATGCATGTGTGTGCATGCATATGTGCGTGTGTATCTGTGTGTGTAAGTGTGTGTTGGAAGTTCTTAGCAAGGCAGTGTAATAGCTAGCTCGGCACGAACCATTGTCCCCTGGCAGATTGTGCCCAAGGAGACTTACGTATTTAGATAGTCTTGCATGAGAATATGACCTCTCCTATTCCACCGAATTACTGTTTCATTGACATCTGGCTTTGGGTGTTTACCTCATATGTGCCTGCAGGCATGCCTTTTGTGGCCTAATGTTTCCGTCCCTGCCCCTGCCCCCTTGGGACAGTGACAGATATGTCATCAGCCTCTGGCAGGCCCTGCTGTGGGCTTTTGGGGCACAGGGGTAAGGAAGCTGGGCAGAAGGGACAGGCTTGCAGCCTGGGATGTCCTGTGTTGGGAGGCATCATTGTTTCATCAGGGAGGAACTCCAGGGCCACAGACAAGCTCATACGGAAAGAGAAACACAACAACACGCTCCAGAGTCAGAGCTACGAGATTCCCCCACCAGGGAGGACCCCTGGAAATTAGCACCGCCTTGTCACCGAGATGTGGATTCAGATGTGTTCCCACGGTCTCCAATCTCCAGTTCCATGACAGAAGGTTTCTGTCACACCCCTAAGTGCTGTCAGACCAGCGCTCGGTACGCTTTGTGCTTTCTTCTGGACAACCCTCGGGCCCTGACTGCTGCCTTGATCCTCTCAACAGCAATAGGGCCCCGACAGGGGGAACCCTCTCCATGGCCTCTGGGTGTCTTATCTGGACATGAACGAGCTGGAGTGTGTGTTTGCCCCAAGTCAGGATCTAAGAGTGGAAAGGAGCCTTAAAGCCCATAGGACCCCCTTCGGAGGCTCCCAAGGGCAGACAACAGCTGATCAAATTAAAGTCATTCACTCCAGCTGGGAATGAACCAAGGCTAAATTTAGAACAATGCCGGCATTAACACAGTGTGAAGATTCTGTTCAATCACAAGGAAAACTTTGTTTTTCCAGAATACAGAATAGGAAAAGGAGACCCAAAAGTATAAAGTAGTCCAAGAGATTCTAGAGAACAGTTGACATTCCCTTAGTGTAAAGCCTGGGACCACGGAGAGAGCCCTGGCCTGAGCTTGGTGTCCCAGCCAAGTGGCGGCTTTGCACAAGTGACTTGACTACAACAAGAGGGGTTGGACCAGCTCATCACTAAGATTCCAGCTGACCAACATCTGGTGAGTTTGCAACTTCAAACTAGTTGATTCAGATGACTAGGAAGCCTCGTTCCCAGGGACTTGCCAAGCATTGCCCATGTTATCCATCTCTGGTGGCTGCATCTCAGCAGAGTTGATGCAGACTTGCCCTAAAGAGTGCTCACTTAGCAGGAGGCAGGCCTAGGCCAAGAAGCACCTGGAGTCTTATGAGAGAGAAGCTCTCCTGGCAGGAGAACTCAGACACCCACCTCCCAGGAGAAGAGGAGAGAGAAAAAATGGGAACTGATTTTATGGAGCCCCATCCCCAGGGCGCCAAGCCGAGTGCTTAAATCCACGATTCCCTCCCTTTATGCACTCAGCAAATATTTTCATAATGCCCACTCTGTGCCAGAGACGGCACTGGGGATTTGTCAAAGAACAAGACGGTTCCAGCTCCTGCCCTCAGGGAGCTTGCATTCTAGGTGGAGAGAAAGGATGGCACCCACTCAGCGAGTGAGTTAGGATTGTAACTTGGGCTGTGAAGAAGACAATCAAGATACTCTGAGACTAAATGACAGGGGACCTGGCTAGGCTAAGGCAGGGGGACGTATGTAGTAGTGCTGGATAAAGAAGGAGGAAAGAATTTTCCAGGCTAACAGAAGAGCACATGCAGAAACACCAGGGTGCGCAGGCATCTGATGCAACACGAGTGAGGAATGGGAGGCCGGAGCGGGGAGCAGAGAAGAAACGGAAGGTCTCGGGAGTTGAACTTGGGGAGGGTGAAAAGGGCCAAGTCATAGCCAGCCTTCTAGGCTGTGGTCAGGACTTGACTTTTATTAGGTTGGTGCAAAAGTAATTGTGATTTACGCCATTACTTTTTTTTTTTTTTTTGTCAGAGTCTGCCTCGGTCACCCAGGTTGGAGTGCAGTGGTGTGATCTTGGATCACTGCAACCTCCACCTCCCAGGTTCAAGCCATTTTCCTATCTCATCCTCCCAAGTAGCTGGGACTACAGGCGCACGCCACCACCCCCAGCTAATTTTAATTTTTGTATTTTCAGAAGAGATGGGGTTTCACCATGTTGCCCAGGCTGATCTCAAACTGCTGACCTGAAGTGATCCACCCGCCTCGGTCTCCCAAACTTCTGGAATTACAGGTGTGAGCCAACATGCCCAGCCAATTTCCGCCATTACTTTTAATGGTGGAAACAGCAATTACTTTTATGCCAACCTAATAGCTTCGGAGACGGAAGAGGTCATCTATACGTTTTAAGTCAGGCAGTGATGTGACCCAACGTGTATTTCTAAAAGGTTATAGAGGCCATGCAGGAAAGATGGTTTACATATGGTCTGTGGTTCCTTTTGCACTACAAAAGCAGAGTTGTTATTTTGACAACAGAGACCATATGGCCCATAAAACCTGCAATAGTTCCTGTCTGGCCATTCACTAGAAAAGGGGGGCAAGAGAGGAGGATGGGGACCAAGTGCCTGCAGGGAAGATGCAGCAGAACAGTGCTTCATCCCTGTTTTTCAGATAATTTCACGAGGTCGAAAGACATCCTAATGAAAGTGAAAGTACAAGGTACTTACCAGGAGATATTCACACCAGACGCCATGTCTCACACCTGCAATCCCAGCTTCACACCAGATGCAATGGCTCACACCTGTAATCCCAGCACTTCGGGAGGCCAAGGCAGTAGGAAGACTTTCAGACAGGAGTTTAAGACCAGCCCGGGCAACAAAGTCAGACCTCATCTCTACAAAAAAATATAATAAAAAGTTAGCCGGACATGGTAGTACATGCCTGTAGTCCCAGATACTCAGGAGGCTGAGGTGAGAGGATTGTTTGAGCCCAGAAATTCAAGGCCACAGCACGCTATGATTGTGCCACTGCACTCCAGCCTGGGTGACAAAGGGAGACTCTCTCTCTTTCTCTCTCTCTCTCACACGCTCTCTCTCTCTCTCTCTCTCTATATATATATATATACGTGTATATATATACACATATATATATATACGTATATATATATATTCACAAAATATTTGCTGTCAAAGGATTATCATCAAAAGTCTATAGAAAATATACACGTCCTTGGGCTGGGCACAGTGGCTCACGCCTGTAATCCTACCACTTTGGGAAGTTGAGGCGGGTGGATCACCTGAGGTCAGGAGTTCAAGACCAGCTTGGCCAACATGGCAAACCCCATCTCTACTAAAAACACCAAAATTAGCAGGTATGGTGGCATGCACCTGTAATCTCAGCTGCTCAGGAGGCTGAGGCACAAGAATCGCTCGAACCCGGGAGGCGGAGTTTGCAGTGAGCCCAGATTGTGCCACTGCACTCCAGCCTGTGAGACAGAGTGAGACTCCATGGAAACGCAAAACAAAACAAAATAAAACCAAACCAAAAAAAAAAAACCAAAAACAAACAGGCACTTCTGGCGCAGGCTGCAACATGGATGAACCCTGAGGACATTATCATCAGTGAAATAAATAAATCCAAAAACATAAACACGCCCAGGAGCAGAGGCTCGCACCTCTACCCCAGCAATTTGGGAGGCTGAGGCAGGTGGATCGCTTAAGCTCAGGAGTTCGAGACCAGCCTGGCCAATATAGTGAAAGCTCATCTCTATTAAAAATACAAAAATTAGCTGGGCGTAGTGGCGCACGCCTGTAATCCCAGCTACTCGGGAGACTGAGACACAAGAATCGCTCGAATCCACGATGTACAGGTTGCAGTGAGCCGAGATCACACCACCGCACTCCAGCCTGAACGACAGAGAAAGACTCTGTCTCCAACCCAAAAAAATTAAACACGGTATGATTCCACTTATCTATCAAGTGTCTAGAGTAGTTAAACTCATAGAGTTGCAAACTAGAAAGGTGGCCCCCAGGGGTGGGCGAGAGAGAGGAGTGGAGAGCTTGCTAAATGGGTGCAATTTCCATTTTGAAAGATAAAACTGTTCCGGAGACGGTGGCGGTGATGGCTGCTGAACAATGTGAACGTACTTAATGTCATTAAACTGTAAACTGAAAAAGTGGAAATTGTAAATGTTTATACTGGCCATTCTATATGAACTAATATATATTCACAATTTTTAATATTTATACGTGGTATATTTGCCCATAATTAAAGATGAAAATTAAAGCAGTTGGATCTTTCAAAAGAAAAGAAAGAAGCGAAGAATACACACCAGCTTTCTCCTGATGAGAGGAAGAGCCCCAAAGCGTCTATGGACACTCACTGTTCTCCTATCCTTCTTGAATTATTATGAGGAAATCCTTAGAGGCTGGGGAACTTGGGTGACTCTGGCTAATGTGGAGCTCTGTGCCTTGAGCTCCCCAGACCACAGAATAGTAAATAGTCTGTGCCTCCAGCCCTGCAGTGTGAGGTTCCAGTCCTGTGGGTTCCACACCTGTCACCTGTATCAGGAGGCTCATGTCTCACACTGTCTTCTTGCCAGCCTCGAGGACGGAGTCTGAGCCTCCACCGTGCTACACACAGGGAGGACACTGGACCTGTTCTCCGCGGTCATGGCCCAGCAGAGGGGAAGGGCAGTTCAGTGAGTGTAGGCAAAAGAAAGAGAGATCAGACTGTTCCTGTGTCTATGTAGAAAGGAAAGACATAAGAGACTTCATTTTGAAAAAGACCTGTATTTTCAACAATTGCTTTCCTGAGATGTTTTTAATGTGTAGCTTTGCCCCAGCCACTTTGACCCAACCTGAAGCTCACAAAAACATGTGTTGTATGAAATCAAGGTTTAAGGGATCTAGGGCTGTGCAGGACGTGCCTTGTTAACAAGATGTTTCCATGAAGTATACTTGGTAGAAATCATCGCCATTCTCTAGTCTCAATAAACCAGGGGCACAATACACTGTGGAAGGCCGCAGGGAGCCCTGCCCTTGAAAGCGGCGTGTTGTCCAAGGATTCTCCCCATGTGATAGTCTGAAATGTGGCCTCGTGGGATGAGAAAGACCTGACCGTCCCCGAGCCCTACACCCGTAAAGGGTCTGCGCTGAGGTGGATTAGTCAAAGAGGAAAGTCTCTTGCAGTTGAGAGAGAGGAAGGCCACTGTCTCCTGCCTGCCCCTGGGAACTGAATGTCTTGGTAAAAACCCGATTGTACATTTGTTCAATTCTGAGATGGGGGAAAAACCGCCCTATGGTGGGAGACGAGACATGTATGCAGCAATGCTGCCTTGTTATTCTTTACTCCACTGAGATGTTTGGGTGGAGAGAAACATAAATCTGGCTTACGTGCATCTCCAGTCACAGTAGCTTCCCTGGAACTTCCTTATGACATAGATTCTATTGCTCACATGTTCGTTGATGACCTTCTCCTTCTTATCACCCTGCCCTCCTACTACATTTTTTTTTTGCTAAAATAATAAAACTAATAATAAAAACTGAGGGAACTCAGAGGCCGGTGCCTCTGCAGATCCTTGGTATGCTGAGCGCCGCTCCCCTGGGCTCACTGTTGTTTCTCTCTACTTTGTCCCTGTGTCTTATTTCTTTCCTCAGTCTCTCATCCCACACGACTACAAATACCCACAGGTGTGGAGGGGCAGGCCACACCTTCATGTGAGTGCTGAGGGACGGTCCGGAGCCTTTGTTTCCTTCCTCCTCCTCAGCACAAACAGAAGAGTGCGGTGGGCAGATGGGAGGAGACCAATATGCAAACTGTCCGCTCAGCAGACTGTGGAGTTTCTGTTCTTGGTTGTGATGGGGGTCTCAGACATCTTATTCAAAATTTTGCTTTCCTCTCCCACTGGTTGTCCTTTTCATAGACATCTCACCCATGATAGCAGGGAATCAGTCCCTCTAAGCTATTCCCTAAGAACAACAAAAAGATTATGAAGGTGATGATGAGGATAAAGAGGATGACGACAGACACCATGGCATCATGAACCGTTACTGAGGGCTTCCTGAAGGCCAGGCTCTGAGCTCTATGCTCTATGCAGTTTGTTTCATCTCATCTGCGTAGTCTCCACTTTATTAGTGCACATTTCATGATGATTTTACAGACTAGAAAAGGATCAACGCCTTTTCATAGAACTCGTACTAGATCATGAAGTCAAAAAGGGTGAAGTCCAATTTGAACCGGGCAGTCTAAGTCCAGACACATGGCATTTGGCCAGTCCTCTCCCTGCAACCAACCTGCCCTCTCAAATCCTTGTCACTCAGGTGGGTGCCCCTGCTCACTGTGCCCTTCCCTTTGGGGGCTCCTTGTAAGACCACAGCTAGACCAGAGGGTGCCACAATCACTGTGTCAAGTATAGAAAGGGCAGCTGAGATCACATCAAGGATTCCAGAAAGAATGGGCACAGGATCATTCGGGACGCATCTCTCCCTTTCCCCTGTTCCTGGCTTTCCTTACAGCTCTCGACTTCCTCAAAGGAGTCATCAATTCGGAGTTTGGCTTCCATTCCTATTGAGGAAGCTGGAAAGCGTTTCAAAAATGCTCCTCCGATGTGCCTGTGGTTAAGAACTCTGAGCTCTGCTGAAAACTTTTGGAAGCTGGGTGCGGTGGCTCACGCCTGTAATCCCAGCCCTTTGGGAGGCTGAGGCAGGTGAATCACAAGGTCAGGAGTTCAAGACCAGCCTGGCCAACATGGTGAAACCCCGTCTCTATTCAAAATAGAAAAAAATTAGCCGGGTGTAGTGGCGGGCGCCTGTCATCTCAGCTACTCGGCAGGTTGAGACAGGAGAATAGCTTGAACCCGGGATGCAGAGGTTGCAGTGAGCCGAGATCCCTCCACCGCACTCCAGCCTGGGCAACAGAATGAGACTCTGTCTCAAAACAACAAAAACAAAACCAAAACCCAAAAAACCCACAATTTTTGGGAGTTAGAAGACCAGGAAGTATAGTACCCGGGACTTAGAGTCTGGCCATGAATTTTGAATACCGCCCTTTCTACTTCTCTGTGTGGCAAGGGGTGAGATGTCCGTCCTCTGAGACTCAGCACTCTCATCTGACTTGATTTCCAGTTGATCCAATGGAAGTGAGCGATGATTAAGCCGATCGTGGGTGCCCGCTGCGTGATCTCTAGCTGACGGATGCATAAAGTAAAGGCAAAGTGGATTTTAGATACATTCCTTAAGATTTTCAGCTTCAACTCCACACAATTCAACGTAAATATCCCCTGACCTGAAGTTCTGGTCTCCCTGCATTCCAGACAGGACATTTTGTTTCGTCCTTCTCTCAGTAAGTACTGAGTACTGTGAGAGGAACAAGTGAGTCTCTTTGGTTTCTGATTCCCCAGAGCCGATATCTTGCTTGGCACATAGGAGGCAGCAAAAGCAAACATCTATGTTGATGATTGAACTGACACTTCCTTGCTTCACCAAAATTGGCTGTCATCAGCGTGACTTTGACTTACTTCTTTTTGTTTTTTGTTTTTTGAGACGGAGTTTTGCTCTCGTTGCCCAGGCTGGTGGGCAGGGGTGTGATCTCGGCTCACTGTAGTCTCTGCCTCCCTGGTTCAAGCCATTCTCCTGCCTCAGCCTCCCGAGTAGCTGGGACTACAGGCCCGTGCTGCCATACCGGGAGAAGTTTTTGTACTTTTAGCAGAGGCGGGGTTTCACCATGTTGGCCAGGATGGTCTTGATCTCCTGACCCCGTGATCCGCCCTCCTCGGCCTCCCAAAGTGCTGGGATTACAGGCGTGAGCCACCGCATCCAGCCAAACTTTCTGATGAATACTCTAAGTCCACCTAAGCTAAGGACAGGAGTTAGAGCTTCCATGAATTTTAAAACAAGACCCACCGATTTGAGGAAGCAATTACTCTCTTGAAGGAGAAAAGTCAGAAAACACAATGATGAAATCACTAGGACCTAACTGGCCTGTGGAACTATTTCCTGCTTATGAACTCTCAACTATCATTTCATTTCCAGATGGCATGGTCTCAGCTGTTATACAGTGTTTACGAATGGTCTACATCAAGGGAATTTATACCAATCTAGAAGAATAAACAAAATATTTGAGTTCCTAATTTCCTTTAATTAGGATATCCTTTTCCTTAAAGTGAAGACAATGGTTTTATTACATCTCTTTCTTCGGAAAACATAGGCTGTATTTTCTAGCAATAACGAATTTGTTATATATGATGATCTGATTCCTGGAATGTTCTTGAAGCTAGTGTCTCTAAGGCAGGTGTGTACAGCAAGACGTAAATAACACAGCAATCGATGTTGAAAGCATTATATGGCAATTGAGTTTGTCAGAACTACCAAATGTTGCTGAGTGTGGATTGCTCTGAAATCTGCAAACATTACTTCTGAATTCCTTGTATCCAAAATGCAGACGCAATGCCGGCTGTTGGTTTACTTGTTTCCGATTTTTCAACCCTCTTTTCTAGGCAAAAGATGTCCAAACGATACAGACCCACAGAATCTAACAGATGTCTCTATATTCCTCCTCCTCGAACTCTCAGAGGATCCAGAACCGCAGCCGGTCGTCGCTGGGTTGTTCCTATCCATGTGCCTGGTCATGGTGCTGGGGAACCGGCTCATCATCCTGGCCGTCAGCCCTGACTCCCACCTCCACACCCCCATGTACTTCTTCCTCTCCAACCTGTCCTTGCCTGACATCGGTTTCACCTCCACCACGGTCCCCAAGATGATTGTGGACATCCAATCTCACAGCAGAGTCACCTCCTATGCAGGCTGCCTGACTCAGATGTGTCTCCTGGCCATTTCTGGAGGCATGGAAGAGAGACATGCTCCTGAGTGTGATGGCCTATGAGCGGTTTGTAGCCCTCTGTCACCCTCTATATTGTTCAGCCATCTTGAACCCGTGTTTCTGTGGCTTCCTAGATTTGTGGTCTTTGTTTTCTTTTTCCTCAGTCTTTTAGACTCCCAGCTGCACAACTTGATTGCCTTACGCATGACCTGCTTCAAGGATGTGGAAATTCCTAATTTCTTCTGGGAACCTTCTCAACTCCCCCATCTTACATTTTGTGACACCTTCACCAGTAACATCCACATGTATTTCCCTGCTGCCGTATTTGGTTTTCTTCCCATCTCGGGGGCCCTTTTCTCTTACGGTAAAATTGTTTCCTCCATTCTGAGGGTTTCGTCATCAGGTGGGAAGTATCAACCTTCTCCACCTGTGGGTCTCACCTGTCAGTTGTTTGCTGATTTTACGGAACAGGCGTTGGAGGGTAGCTGGGTTCAGATGTGTCATCCTCCCCGAGAAAGGGTGCAGTGGCCTCAGTGATGTACACGGTGGTCACCCCCATGCTGAACCCCTTCATCTACAGCCTGAGAAACAGGGATATGAAAGGTGTCCTGCGGCGGCCGCACGGCAGCACAGTCTAATCTCAATATCTTCTTATCTGTTCCATTCCTTTTGTAGGGTGGGTTAAAAAAGACAGCAAGGTCAAATAAGAATGATATCACAGGGTGCACACCCACTGTCACATTACGAGTAATACCTCCCTAGGATAGAAAAAATACTGTCACAGAGTACACACACATGGGGTACACCCGTGGTGATATTAGAAGCAGTATCTCCCTGAAATATGATGAAAAATAGCACAGGGTGTGCACACTGTGTGATACGAGGAGTCATATTTACCCTGAATATTATGACTCATATCACGGGTGTACACACACAGGCTACACGCACTGTGATATCGGGAGTTGCATCTCCCTAGGATATTACAAATAATATCACAGGGTATACACTATGTGTGAACATCCACTGTGATGTTTGATATCATATCTCTCTACGAGATTACAAATAATATGAAAGTGTGTGCACCCATGTGACATATTAGGAGTAACATCCTTCTACGGTATTACAGATAACATCACAAGGTGTACACCTTCTGTGACCTTTTGCACACACTTTGTGCCATTCAAGGAAACATCCCCCTAGGATATTACGAATAATAACACAGGCGGTTGACACCCATGGTGTACATCTCCTGTGCCATCAGGAGTAATATTCCCCTAGGATATTACGAATACTATCACAGCAGGTGTACACATATGGTGTTCACCCCATGTGATATTAGGAGGAACATGCCCCTAGGATATTAGGAATAGTATCACAGGCGTTGAATACGCATGATATACACCCCCGATGACATGAAAAGTAACATCCCCCTAAGATATTATGAATAATATCACAGGGAGTACACCCCGTGTGACATTGGGAGTAACATCCCCCGAGGATATAACGAATAATATCAGGGGGCGTACATGCATTGTGACCCTAGCGGTAACATCTCTTTAGGATATTACAAATAATATCACAGGGTGTACACTGACCATGATATTAGGAGTCCCATTTTCCTAGGATATTATGGATAATATCACAGGAGGTGTTCACACACAACGTGTACACCATGTGTGTACACCCAATGTGATATTTGAAGTCATACGTCCCTAGGATCTTACGACTGTTATCAAAGGGTGTACACCCCATGTGACATTAAAAGTGACATCCCTTTTAGATATTCCGAATGCTATCACCTCTTCCTAGGATAACCCATGTGATAATAGGAGTAACCCCTTCCTAGGATATTACGAATAACATCACAGGGTTTAAACCCCTGTGACATTAAAAGTAACACCCCCTCCTAGGGATATTATGAATAACATCAAAGGGTGTACACCCCTGTGACTTTAAAAGTAACACCCCCCCTAGAACATTACAATAATATAACAGGGTGTACACCCCCTGTGACTTTAGGAGTAACACCTCCCTAGGATATTTCAAATGATGTCACTGGGGGCACACCCTCTGTGACATTAGCAGCAACATCTTTCTAGGAGATTACGAATGATATCACAGGGTGTACACTCACTGTGATATTAGAAGGAATACCTCCCTAGCACATAAGCTATCACATCACAGAGTGTACACACATGGTGTACACCCACTGTGTTATTAGAAGCAATATCTCCCTATGATATTAGGAAAAATATCACAGGGTGTACCCTCTGTGGGATACTAGAAGTAATGTTTACCATGGATGTTACAAATAATATCACAGGGTGTACACACATGGGGTACACCCACTGTGACATTAGGAGTTATATCTCCCTAAGATATTGCAAAGAATATCCCAGAGGGTGTACCCCATGTGTGTACAGCCACTGTCATCATTAAAGTAGTATCTCTCTATAAGATGACAAATAATATCGGAGGCTATACACCCCCTGTGACATCAGGAGTAACATCCCCTTACAATATTGGGAGCAATATTGCACGAGGTACACCCCTGTAACTTTAGGGGTAACATTCCCTCAGAATATTACTAATAATATCACAAGGTGTACTCGCATTGTGACATTAGGAGTAATATTCAGGTAGCATATTTTCCACACTATCACAGAAGGAACACACCTGTGACATTAAGAGTGACATCCCCCTAGAATAGTAAGAATACTATCACACGGTGTACACCTCCTGTGATATTAGGAGAATCATCTCACCAGAATATTACGAATAATGCCACAAGGTGTTATCTTCTGTGACATGAGGGGTATAGACCCCCGGGAAATTATGACTACTATCAAAGGGCGTACACCCCTGTGACATTAGGAGTAACATCCTTCTAGAATATCATGAATAATATCACAATGTGTACACCCCTTGTGTCATTAAGAGTAAAATTGCCCTAGGATATTAGGAAATAGAACACAGGGAGTACACGCCGTGTGATATTAGAAGTAACATCCCCCAAGGATATAACGAACAATATCAGAGAATGTACATGCACTGGGACATGACTAGTAACATCTCTTTAGGATAATACGAACAATATCAAAGGGTGTACATGCAATGTGAAATTAGGAGTGAACTCCCGCTGGGATATTACCAATTTTATGACAGGGTCTACACGCCCTGTGACAATAGTAGTCACGTTGTCCTAAAATATGACGAAGAATATTAAAGTGTGTACAGGACCTGTGATTTACGAGTAACATTTCTAGAGAAGATTACACGTAATATCACTGTGTGTACACCCCGTGTGAGGATAGGAGTCCCATCCAACAAAACTATAATGAATAATTTCACAAGGTTTGCAACATCTGTGACATTGAAAGTAACATTTCCCTAGAATATGACGATAATATCACACAGTGTACACCCTCGGTGATATGAGGAGTGACGTCTTATAAGGGTAATACGAGTAATTTGACAAGGTGTACAAACCCTGTGACATAAGGAGTGACGTCCCTCCAGGATATTCCGAATCATAGAAAAGGGAAAATACCCCGTGTGACAATAAAATCAACGTCCACTTAGGAGATTAAGAATAATAGCACCAGCTGTACACACATTGTGACATTATTATTAACGTCTCGCTATGGTATTGCGAATAATATCAGAGTGTGTAGAGACTTGTGACATCAGGATTCACATTTCGCTACAATATCACGAATAATATCACAGGGTGTATACCCCCTGGGACTTAAGCAGTGGCATCTTCCTACAATATGGAAAATAATGTCCCAGGGTGTTAACAAAGTGCGGCAGCAGAGAAAACACCCGAGGAGAAAGGGAGAAATATCATGCCGTCTTCCCGCCTGGATATTGCGAGCCACATCCCAGGGAGGTGAGGGCGCCCCCAGCGATGCGGGGAGTAATATCACCACAGACTCCCCCACGGGCTATTACGAGCCACATCGCAAGGGCACAGACGAACCCCCTCAAAGAGAAGACTAATGTCACCCGCTATTCCCACCCTGGATACGACGACCCACAGGGGAGGGGGGCGGGGGACCCACGCAGGCGGGGAGTAATACCACCCCTCACTCCCCAGCGGCATATGACGATCCAGATCGCAGGGGGGAGAAGCAGGCACACGCCGCGAGGGGGGGAATGAGAGCCAGCCCCTCTTGCCCCCCTGGGCTCTTAGGACCCCCCTCGCAGGGGGGTGAGGCACCCCCCGCGAGGCGGGGACTGAGAGCCAGCCCCTCTTGCCCCCCTGGGCTCTTAGGACCCCCCTCGCAGGGGGGTGAGGCACCCCCCGCGAGGCGGGGACTGAGAGCCAGCCCCTCTTGCCCCCCTGGGCTCTTAGGACCCCCCTCGCAGGGGGGTGAGGCACCCCCCGCGAGGCGGGGACTGAGAGCCAGCCCCTCTTGCCCCCCTGGGCTCTTAGGACCCCCCTCGCAGGGGGGTGAGGCACCCCCCGCGAGGCGGGGACTGAGAGCCAGCCCCTCTTGCCCCCCTGGGCTCTTAGGACCCCCCTCGCAGGGGGGTGAGGCACCCCCCGCGAGGCGGGGACTGAGAGCCAGCCCCTCTTGCCCCCCTGGGCTCTTAGGACCCCCCTCGCAGGGGGGTGAGGCACCCCCCGCGAGGCGGGGACTGAGAGCCAGCCCCTCTTGCCCCCCTGGGCTCTTAGGACCCCCCTCGCAGGGGGGTGAGGCACCCCCCGCGAGGCGGGGACTGAGAGCCAGCCCCTCTTGCCCCCCTGGGCTCTTAGGACCCCCCTCGCAGGGGGGTGAGGCACCCCCCGCGAGGCGGGGACTGAGAGCCAGCCCCTCTTGCCCCCCTGGGCTCTTAGGACCCCCCTCGCAGGGGGGTGAGGCACCCCCCGCGAGGCGGGGACTGAGAGCCAGCCCCTCTTGTCCCCCTGGGCTCTTAGGATCCGCGGTGGCCTCACAGCCTGTTTACCATATTGGCAGTAATATCATCTCCCCCTCGAGAGATTATGAACTGTTTCACAGACGTGTGCACTCCCACGATGTACAGAGGGTGTGCATCCGTCTCTATTGGGAGTAATATCATCCTCTTCCTCCTTCAATGTTAAGAACGGTATCACACGGGTGTTTCTACTCCCTGAGATATCGCGTGTCATATCCTCCTCCCCCACGTTGCCATTGGAAACAATATCAGTGGGGGCGTGTCCACCTTCTGTGACATTTAAAGTAATATCATCCTCTTCCCTCCAGGATCATGGGAACAATGTCCCTGCGGGGTGTCCACTTTCTGCCATATGTGTAGTCATATCACCTCCTCCGCCTTGGAGTATTGTTACGGACCATCTCACACGGGCGTGTACACTTCCTGCGATTCTGGGAGTAACGGCATTCCCTTCTTCCGTGAATATTAGGAGCAAAATCACCAGGTGGATGCACAGCCAGTACTATATTGGGAGTAACGTCATACTCCACCCCCTGGAGATTATATTCGGGTCAATATCACCGTCTGGGTGTACACCTAGTGCGATATTGAACGTAACATCATGCTTTCTCCCTCCCTGGACATTAGGAGCAATATCAGCGGTGGGTGTACACCCACTGAGGTATTAGGCGTAATAGTAGTAGGAATTATTCCTCATTGATTCTTAACATAAATATGAATAACCGATATTGATATTAATATTAAAAAATAATGGCTAATAATTTTCAGATTATTAATATTAATATTAATTATTAGGAGCTAATATGACTGTTTTCTAACGAATAAGATCAATATCAGCTATTAATATCAGGCGTCATTAATCATTAATATTAATCATTTATTGTTATCGTTAGTATAACTATTGAATATTCATTATCCTTGTTATCGGTATTGATTTAAAAATTATATTATCAATCATTAATATTGATAATTATTAGTGTCAATTAATAATTGAGATGATTAATTGCGGTAAGTCACATTGCGCCCTTCCACCCCTTCCTCGGCAGCTCGTGTACGACCCAAAACGGGGGTACAAATGCCCCTGAGAGAGCAGCGGTATACTGGGATAGATGAGGATGGTCACGTGGCGGGGAGGCGTGTTTTTGGATACCAGCCCTTCACCTCCGTCGACCTTCTCAACTGGAAAAACAATACACCGCCCTATAGCGAAAAGCCGCCAGCCCTAATTGATTTGCTCCAAACTGTTATCCAGACCCACAACCACACCTGGGCTGATTGGCACCAGTTGCTCATGTTCCTCTTTAACAGCGAAGAAAGGCGGAGAGTCCTCCAAGCAGCAACTAAGTGGCTAGAGGAGCATGCACCTGCTGATTATCAAAACCCCAAAGAGTATGGAAGGACCCAGTTGCCAGGAACCGACCCCCAGTTGGACCCACATGAAAGAGAGAATATGCAAAGGCTAAACCGAGACGGGGAAGCTCTCTTGGAAGGATTAATGAGGGGAGCTCAGAAGGCCACAAACGTTAACAAGGTCTCTGAGGTCATTCAGGGAAAAGAAGAAAGTCCGGCACAATTCTACCAGAGACTGTGTGAGGCCTATGCTATGTATACTCCCTTTCATCCCGATAGCCCTGAAAATCAGCGCATGATTCACATGGCTTTAGTCCGTCAAAGCGCAGAAGACATGAGAAGAAAACTGCAGAAACACGCTGGACTTGGGGGGATGAACACATCACAATTACTAGAAATAGCCAGCCAGGTGTTTGTAAACAGGGATGCAGTAAGCCGTCAGGAAAACGGCGAAGAGAATGGAGGTCAGGCCCGGCGAAACACCGACCTGTTTGCTAGCTGCAGCAATCACAGGGGCCCCCACAAAGAGGCAAGGGAAGGGGGGCCCTGGGAAAGGAACTCAGCTTGGCTGTCAGAGTTTGCAGCGTAACCAGTGTGCTGATGGTAAAGAAATAGGACGGTGGAAGAACAAATGCCCTCAACTCAAAAGAAAACAAGATGACTCAGAGCAGGAGGCCCCGGACAAGGAGGAAGGGGCCCTGCTCAACCTGGCAGGAGGGTTCTTGGACTGAGGGAGACCGGGCTCAAGTGTCCCCAAAGAGCCACTGGTCAGAATGACAGTCGGGGGTGGAGACATTGACTTTCTTGGAGATAGCGGTGCTGAACATTCGCTAGTAACCGCCCCGGTCGCCCCCTTATCCAAAAAGACTATTGACGTCATCGGAGCCACGGGGGTTTCAGCAAAGCAAGCTGTAGGCTTGCCTCGGACTTGTACTGTAGGAGGACATAAAGTCATTCATCAGTTATGGTACATGCCTGACTGTCCCTTGACCTTTTGGGGAAGGGACTTGCTCAGCAAGCTGAGAGCCACTATCTCTCTGACAGAGCACGGCTCTTTGCTGCTAAAGTTACCCGGAACGGGAGTCATTGTGACCCTTATGGTCCCCCGAGAGGAGGAATGGAGACTTTTCTGAACTGAGCCGGGCCAAGAGAGAAGGCCAGCTCTGGCTAAGCGGTGGCCAAGAGTACGGGCAGAAGACAACCCTCCGGGATTGGCCAGTTAAGACTGGGGCCCAGCGGGTTAGGCAAAAACAGGACCCGGTCTCCAGAGAAGCTCTTCAAGGTATCCAGGTCCGTCTCAAGCACCTAAGAACTGTTGCAATTCTTGTTCCTTGTCAGTCTCCATGGAACACTCCCCTCCTGCCTGTTCCCAAGCCACGGGCCAAGGACTACCGACCGGTACAGGATTTGCGCTTGCTTCATCAAGCTACACTGACTTGACATCCAACAGTACCTAACCCGTCCACATTGTTGGGGTTGCTGCCAGCTGAGGACAGCTGCTTCACCTGCTTGGACCTGAAAGATGCTTTCTTTCCTATCAGATTAGCCCCTGAGAGGCAGAGGCTGTTTGCCTTTCAGTGGGAAGATCCGGAGTCAGGTGTCACTACTCAGTACACTTGGACCGGGCTTCCCCAAGGGTTCAAGAACTCCCCCACCACCTTCGGGGAGGCGTTGGCTCGAGACCTCCAGAAGTTTCCCACCAGAGACCTAGGCTGTGTGTTGCTCCAGTAGGTTGATGACCTTCTGCTGGGACACCCCACGGCAGTCGGGTGTGCCAAGGGAACGGATGCCCTACACCGGCACCTGGAGGACTGTGGGTATAAGATGTCCAAGAAGAAAGCTCAGATCTGCCGACAGCAGGTACGTGACTTGGGATTTACTATCTGACAGGGCTCGGAACGCAGCCCGGGATCAGAAAGAAAGCAGGTCATTTGCAATCTAGTGGAGCCCAAGAGCAGAAAGCAGGTGAGACAATTCTTAGGAGCTGTGGGGTTTTGTAGACTGTGGATGCCAAACTTTGCAGTATTAGCCAAGCCTTTGTATGAGGTCCCAAAGGGGGCGGGGACCGGGAACCTTTGGAATGCAGATCCCAACAACAGCAAGTCTTTCATGAGTTAAAGGAAAAACTTCTGGCAGCCCTAGCCCTGGGGCTACTCGATCTGACAAAGCCTTTTCCATTCTATGCATCAGAGAGAGAAAAGATGGCAGCTGGACTTTGAACCCAAACGGTTGGGCTCCGGCCAAGGCCGGCGGCCTACCTCTCTAAACAACTAGACGGGTCTACTAAAGGATGGCCCCCTGTTTGAGGGCCTTGGCAGCAACTGCCCTGCTAGAACAAGAAGCAAATAAGCTGACTCTTGGGCAAAACCTGAACATAAAGGGCCCCCATGCTGTGGTGACTTTCATGAACGCTAAAGGACATCGTCGGCTACCGAATGCCAGACTCACCAAGTACCAAACTTGGCTCTGTGAAAATCCTCGTATAACCATTGAAGTTTGTAACACCCTACACCCGCCACCTTGCTCCCGGTATCAGAGAGCCCTGTCGAGCCTGATTGTGTGGAAGTCTTGGACTCAGTCGACTCTGGCAGACCTGACCTCCGGGACCGGACTTGGGCATCAGTAGACTGGGAACTATACGTGGATGGGAGCAGCTTCTTCAACCCCCAAGGAGAGAGAGGTGCAGGGTATGCAGTGGTAACCCTGGACACTCTTGTTGAAGCCAGATCGTTGCCCCAGGCCACTTCAGCCCAGAAAGCTGAACTCATTGCTTTAATTCGGGCCTTAGGACTCAGTGAGGGTGAGACTGTAAACATTTACACTGATTCTCGGTGTCTTTTTAACCCTTCGAGTGCATGGAGCGTGATAGAAAGAAAAGGGCCAATTGAACTCTGAGGGAAAAGACAGAAAATATCAACAAGAAACCTTGCAATGATTAGAAGCAGTATGGAAACCCCACAAGGTGGCAGTTAGGCATTGCAGAGGACACCAGCGAGCTTCCACCTCGGTGGGTTTGGGGAATTCCCGCGCTGACTCAGAGGCTCGAAAAGCAGCATCTGCCCCCTTCTGGGCATCAGTGCTCCCTCAAGCACCTGATCTTGGACCTACTTCTTCTAAAAAAGAAAAGGACATTCTCCAGGTAGAGGGAAGGACAAGTGATGGAGGAAGGATGGATTCGGTTACCAGATGGGAGCGTAGCTGTGCCACAGCTGCTAGGAGTTGCAGTTGTACTGGCTGTGCAAGAAACCACCCATCGAGGTCAGGAGTCACTGGAAGAGTTGTTAGGCCGGTATTTCTACATCTCGCCTTTGTCAGCCCTTGCCAAAACGGTGAGGCAGCGGTGTGTTACCTGCCGACAGCATGATGCGAGGCAAGGTCCAGCCGTTCCGCCCGGCATACGAGCTTATGGAGCAGCCCCCTTTGAAGATCTCCAGGTAGACTTCACAGAGATGCCAAAGTGTGGAGGTAACAAGTATTTACTAGTTCTTGGGCGTGCGTACCTACTCTGGGTGGGTGGCGGCCTATCCAACACCAACTGAGAAAGCTCGTGAAGTAACCCGTGTGCTTCTTCGAGATCTGATACCTAGATTTCGACTGCCCTTACGGATCGGCTCAGATAAACGGGCCTGCGTTTTAGGCTCCCTTGGTACAGAAGACGGCAAAGGTATTGGGGATCCCACGGAAACTGCATGGCGCCTCCCGGCCTCAGAGTCCCAGAAAGGTGGAGCAGATGAATCGGACTATCAAAAATAATACTCTTGTCTTCCCCGCGAGATATTTAAAACAACACCACAAGGGGCGTCAAACCACCTGCTAAATTTGAGGGAATATTATCCTCTCCCCCACTCCCGCGGCCCCGGATATTAGAGACAATAACACAGGCGTAACGTACACCCACTACTTGATTGGGAATAATATCATCCTCTCCCTTCTCGGATATTAGGAACAATATCACACTGTGCGTGTAGTACTGTCGTGAAATTCAATGGAATGTCATCCTTCGCCTCCCTGGATATGATGAACAATATCACAGGGGATGTACAGCTTCTGAGATATTGGGAGTGATATCATCTTCTCCCCTCTGGAAGTTAGGGACAATATCACAGGGGTAGTGTACACCCTCTGGCATGTTGGCACTAATATCATCCTCCCGCCCACTGGATATTAAAAACCATATCACAAGGGGCGTGTACAGACACTTCGATATTGGTATTAATACCATCCTCTCCCTCTTTGGATATTCGGTGCCGTATTTCAGGTGGGGTATACGCCACCTGCAATATTGGAAGTAATATGATTTTCTCCCCCCGTGGATATCAGAAAGGATATCACAGGGGGTGGCGAACAACCCCTGCGATACTTGGAGTGATATCATCGTCTCCCCTCACGATGATTAAGAACAATATCGTAGGGGTGGGGGGTGTACACCCCCTTTCATATTTGATACCATCCTCTTCCCCCCTGGATATTAGGAACAATATCAGGAAGGGACGTAGAGACCCTGCGACCTTTGCTGTCATACAATTGTCTCTCCCCTAGATATTAGGAAAAATGTCACTGGGGATGTGAACAGCCCTGCGATATTGAGAATAGTATCATCCTCTCCCCTCTTGCATATTGGGAACAACATCACAGGTGGGGTGTACTGCCTCTGCGATATTGGGGGTAAAATTTTCCTCTCTTCCCCTGGACATCAGGAAGGGTATCAGAGGGGGAGGGTGTGCATTCCCTGCCATATTCGACGTAACTTCATCCTCTCCCTCCCAGGGTATTCAGAACAATAGGACAGGAGGGGTGTACGCCAACTGCGATATTGAGAGTCGTATCATCCTCTTTCGCTCTGGATCTTAGGAACAATATCACAGGGTTGTGTACACCCCCTGCGATATTGGGAGTACTATCATCCTCTCTCCCTGTGGATATTAGGAAGAGTATCACAGGGCTGTGTAAACCCCCTGCGGTACTGGGAGTAATATCATCCTCTCTCCCTCTGAATAGAGGAAGATTTTCACAGGGGTGTGTACACCCCCTGCGATATTGGGAGTAATGTCATCCTCCCCAAACCTGGATGTTAGCAACGAGATCACAGAGGGGGTGTACACACCCTGCGACATTGGAAGGAATATGATCGTCTCCCCACCTGGATACTGGGAAAGGTATCACAGCGCGGGTATACGTTCCCTACGCTGTTGGCTGTAATCTC
The DNA here is from genome assembly GCF_028885655.2 of Pongo abelii. Lineage (NCBI taxonomy): Eukaryota > Metazoa > Chordata > Mammalia > Primates > Hominidae > Pongo > Pongo abelii. The sequence continues at coordinate 77,468 of NW_026946740.1, forward strand.
ATTCTTTTCCTGTCTGGATATGAGGAAGCATATCACAGGGGTGCTGTACAATTACTTCGATATTCGGAGTAATATCATCCTCTATTTTCCTGGATATTGGGCACAAAAACACAAAAGGGTGTACAACCCCTGCGATCTTGGGAGTAATAGCATACTCTCCTTCCCTGGATGTTAGAAAACAGTATCATCAGGGCTCAACACCCCCCGCGATAATGGGAGTCATATTTACTCTTTCACAGGCCATTTGGAACAATACAACAGGGGGTGTTTACAAACAGGGGTGGTGTACACCCCTGTGATATTGGGAGTAACATCATTCTCCCCACCTCCGGATATTAAGAACAATATCCCGGCGGGAGGTGGTACACCCCCAGTGATATTGCGAATAATGTCATCCTCTCCTTCCCTGGATATTAGGAACAATATCACAGGGGGGTGTACACCTTCTGTGATACTGGAAGCAATATCATCCTCTCCCCCGCTGGATATTAGAAAAAAATATCACTCACGGTGTACACCCACTGTGATATTAGGAAGAATATTACAGGGTGTACACCCACTCTGACTTTAAGAGAAATAGCTCCCTCAAATGTCCCAAACAATATCACAGGGTATACAATGATATTTCCCTAGGATATTACAAATACTATCACAGGGTGTACACCCACTGTGATAACAGAAGTAATAATACATCCCAAGGATACTACCAAGAATATCACAAGGCTGTACACCCACTATGACATCGGGAGTGATATCTCCCTAGGATACTACGAACACCATCACAGAATGTACACACATGGTGCGCACGCACGGTGATATTAGGAGTACTATCAACGCAGGACATAGTCAATAAGACCACAGGGAGTACATACCTGATGTACACCCACGGCGATGTTATGAGAACTACCTCCCTAGGATAATACGAATAACATCACAGAGTGGACACACATGGTATACACCCACCGTGGCACTAGGACTAATAACTTTCTGAGATATTACCAGTAGCATCACACAACAGAAACACATGGTGTACACCCACTGTAACCTTAGGTGTAATTTCTCCCTACGATATTGCGAGTAACATCTCAGTGCATACACACATGGTGAACACCCACTGTGACATTAAGGGTAATATCCCCCTAGGATATTACCAATAACATCACCGGGTGTCCACCCATGGTGTACATGCTCTGTGATGTTAGGGATAATAACTCCCTAGGATATTATGAATAATACCGCAGGGTGTACAGAAACTGTGATATTAGAGGTAATATCTCTCTAGGATATTATGAATAATATCACAGGGTGTACCCCCACTGTGATACTGGGAGCAATATCTCTCTAGGATACTACGAATCATATCAGAATGTACACCCACTGTGATAATAGGAGAAATATCTCTCTGTGATATTACGAATTAGATCACAGAGTGTACACACATGGTGTACATCCACTTTGATATTAGGAGTAATCTCTTCCTAGGACATTACAAATAACATCACAGAGTGTACACCCACTGTAATATTAGGAATCGTATCTCCCTAGGTGATTACAAGTAATATCACAGGGTGTACACCCACTGTGGTATTACGAGTAATATCTTCCTAGGGTATTATGAAGAATTTCACAGTCTCTACACACATAATGTACACTCACTGTGATATTAGGAGTAACATCTACCTAGTAGATAACAAATAACATCGCAGGGTGTACCCCCACTTTGATATTAGCTGTAATATTCCTCTAAGTTGTTACAAATAAGATCACAGGGTGTAGAAACATGGTGTACACTCACTGTGATACCAGGAGTCGTATCTCTGTAATATATTATGAATAATATCACAGGTTGTACACCCACTGTATTATTAGGAGTCATATCTCTGTAGGACATTACAATTAATATCACACGGTGTACAGCCACCCTGATATTAGGAGCAATATCTTTCTAGGATATTACAGATAATATCACAGGGTGTACGCCCACTCTGCTGTCAGGAGCAATATCTCCCTAGGATATCAAAAATCCTATCACGGGGTGTCCAATCTCTGCCTTCCAGGTTCGAAGGGATTCTCCTGCTTCAGCCTCCCGAGTAGCTAGGGTTACGCGCCACCACACCCGGCTAATTTTTTTTTATTTTCACTGGAGACGGGGTTTCACCACGTGGGCCAGGCTGTTCTGGAAGTCCTGACCTCAGGTGATCCATCAGCCTCGGCCGCCCAAAGTGCTGGGATTACAGGTGTGAGGCATGGTGCTGAGCCAAGAGTTATATATTCAATTCATTTGGAAACACAGCTCCCATATTTGAGTGTGCGTGTACTTTTATGAAGAAATGACGTCAGAAAACCTAAGGATGATAATAACTATGAAAAGTAACAGGCACGTGAAAAGGTCCTCCGATTGAGAACTATAAGCTTCGATTTCGGTTTTAGATAATGGGGTCCTAGCTCTTGTGTCGTCCTTTTACATATTCTACATCACAGGAACTTGCAGCACGGTGTCAGAATAAAATAGAGTGTATTTCACGGCTTCTTAATTTCTTTCAATTAGATGAGATCTTTTTCTTAAAGAGAGAAGGACATTTTCATTGCATTGTATTTTTTCTGAAAAGAGTAGGCCGTATTTTACTGAGATCACGGATTTGTTATATATGACGTTTTGGTCTTCTAATATTCTTCAGTGGATTTTCTCTAAAGTGGTATGTACAGAAAGACTTGTATAGCAAAAAAGTAAACCACGTAATAATTCTGAGATTTTTGGAATTGTCACAGCTGAGAAACATTGCTGGCGGTGTATGGTCCCCAAGTGTGAAAGTGTTCCTTGTGAATTGCTTGCATCCAGCATTAAGGGCTGGTTTTTCTCTTTTATTTTTCCAATCCTCTTTCCTTCTCAAGGTGTCCAAGACACACAGAGCCACGGAATCTCACAGGTGTCTGAGAATTCCTCCTCCTGGGACTCTCAGAGGATCCAGAACTGCAGCCCGTCCTCGCTTTGCTCTCCCTGTCCCTGTCCACGTATCTGGTCACGGTGCTGAGGAACCTGCTCAGCATCCTGGCTGTCAGCTCTGACTCCCCCCTCCACACCCCCATGTACTTCTTCCTCTCCAACCTGTGCTGGGCTGACATGGGTTTCACCTCGGCCACGGTTCCCAAGATGATTGTGGACATGCAGTCACATAGCAGAGTCATCTCTCATGCGGGCTGCCTGACACAGATGTCTTTCTTGGTCCTTTTTGCATGTATAGAAGACATGCTTCTGCCTGTGATGGCCTATGACTGCTTTGTAGCCATCTGTCGCCCTCTGCACTACCCAGTCATCGTGAATCCTCACCTCTGTGTCTTCTTCGTTTTGGTGTCCTTTTTCCTTAGCCTGTTGGATTGCCAGCTGCCCAGTTGGATTGTGTTACAATTCACCATCATCAAGAATGTGGAAATCTCTCATTTTGTCTGTGACCCCTCTCAACTTCTCAAACTTGCCTGTTCTGACAGCGTCATCGATAGCATATTCATAGATTTCGGTAGTACTATGTTGGGTTTTCTTGTCGTTTCAGGGATCCTTTTGTCTTACTATAAAATTGTCCCCTCCATTCTAAGGATTTCATCGTCAGATGGGAAGTAGGAAGCCTTCTCCACCTGCGGCTCTCACCTAGCGGTTGTTTGCTGATTTGACGGAACAGGCATTGGCATGTACCTGACTTCAGCTGTGTCACCACCCCCCAGGAATGGTGTGGTGGCATCAGTGATGTACGCTGTGCTCACCCCCATGCTGAACCTTTTCATCTACAGCCTGAGAAACAGGGACATACAAAGTGCCCTGCGGAGGCTGCGCAGCAGAACAGTCGAATCTCATGATCTGTTCCATCCTTTTTCTTGTGTGGGTGAGAAAGGGCAACCACATTCAATCTCTACATCTGCAAATCCTGCCCCTTAGTCACATTATTTTTGTGGCTTGATGGCTTTTATTCCTTTCCGCATTTCCTTTGTGAATATTGCTTTCTTCGTTATGCCTTTAACTGGAATGGGTGAGTATTCTGGGATCCTTTGTTTAGCAGAAACCTCATGACAGAATCCTCTATACCTAGGCGGCCCCTTTTAGTTTCTGAGCAATAACCCGGTCATCCAGGTGGAATCACCACCATCTTTTTATATACACGAAGTCCTCACTTCATTTTGGAATTCCCTGAAAACTGACTTTATGGAAACCATGTACAGGAGGTCCTCCAACACCACTGGTTATTCAAAGTTGTGTAGTTATACTGTTGATGAAAAATAAGTGGTTTCACTATACATAATTTTGCTTCGAGGTGAAGTTTCCAAGAGACTTTCAAAGATGTTAAGTGAGGACATACTGTACATCAAATTCATATCCTCTTCCACAGTTTATGTGGAATTTCTTCATAAACTGCTTCTAGAGAATCTATTTAGGCAGGTTATGTGTAGAGATAAATGTCGCCGTTCCTCAATCTTGGCTTTGAGTCAAATCACCTGGGGAGCTAACACATGATGAGGCCTGGGTCTCAACACCTAAGATTCGGATTTCCTTGCACCTGTGTGAGTACGCGGATTTTTGTTTTTTTTTTCTTTTAAAGCACCAGAGGTGGTTCCAATGACGAAGTTTTTAGAGGCATCAAGCTCCAATGAGTAAGAACAGAAATTAATTATAATTTCTTCAAATATTATCTTCAAATGCATTGTCCATCAACACCACACAAATGTTTATTATGCTGTTTTTTCTTACCATTTCGCATTTTCGCATTTTCTATTTCTTTCTTTTCGTTTTTTTTTTTTTTTTTTTTTTTTTTTTGAGTCAGAGTTTCACCCTTGTTGCCCAGGCTGGAGTTCAATGGCACGGTCTGGCTCACTGCAACCTCTGCCTCCCGTATTCAAGCAATTCTCCTGCCTCAGCCTTCCAAGTAGCTGGGATTACAGGCATGCGCTACCATGCCTGGCTAATTTTTTTTTTTTTTTTTTTATTGTTAGTAGAGACAGTGTTTCTCCATTTTGGTCAGGCTGGTCTTGAACTCCCCACCACAGGTGATCCACCCGCTTCCGCCTCCCAAAGTGCTGGGATTACAGGCATGAGCGACTGCGCCCAGCCACCGCTTAGCATTTACATTTCACATTTGTTGAAGTTATAGATGTATACACACATTGATTGCTGCTTTGTTATACACTTGCGTATACATAAGATGGGAAATAGAAAAGAATAAAATGGGCACAGTATCCCTGAAGTTTCACATTCCTGCTATTTTAAAAATATTTGCTCTTAGAAATTTGTTTCAATTAAGAAACTGTGGCATACACACCCAATGAAGTATTATTCAGCCTAAAAAGGAAGAAAATCCTCTCCGCTGCGGACAAAATGGGTGAGATTGCAGGTCTGTATATTAAATGAAATAAGCCAGGCAGAGGATGACAAATATTTCGTGTCCTCACTTCTATGTAGGAAGAAAAAAGGAAACCTTGGCCAGATGTGGTGGCTCAAGCCTGTAATCCCAGCGCTGTGGGAGGCCGAGTCGCACGGATCACTTCAGTCCAGGAATTTGAGACCAGCCTGGCCAACATGGTGAAACCCCGTCTCTATAGAAAACAGAAACAATTTGCCAGGCGTGGTGATGGGTGTCTGTAGTCTCAGCTACTCGGAGGGCTGAGGCCCAAGAAGCGCTTGAACTCGGGAGGCGGAGGTTGCAGTGAGCCCGGACTGTGCCTGTGTACTCCAACCTGGGCAACAGAAAGAGACTCCATCCCACACACACCTACACACAAAAGGAATCTCAGGAAGGTGGAAAGTATAAAGGTGGTTAGCAGATGCTAGGAAGAAAAGCGGTGGGATGGGGAATGAAGACAAGTGGATAATTGGGTCCCAAAATACAGAAAGATGGAATGAGTGAGTTCTAGTGTTTGATAGTACAGTATGAACATTTTAGTTCACAAGAATTGCTTGCATATTTCCAGATGCTTTGGTAAGAAGCTTCCTAACTTTCTCATTATGCTGGTTTTTAAGCTCTTCTCTTTCTGCTCTTGATATCATGCTGGTTTTTTGTTTTTTGTTTTTTGTTTTGAGATGGAATTTCGCTCTTGTTGCCCAGGCTGGAGTGTCATGGTGCAATCTTGGCTCACCGCAACCTCTGCCTCCTGCGTTCAAGCGATTCTCCTGCCTCCAACTCCCGAGTAGCTGGGATTACAGGCATGCGCCAGCTGCCCAGCTAATGTTGTATTTCTGGTAGAGATGGGGGTTTCTCGCTGTCGCTCAGGCTGGTCTTCAACTCCTGACCTCCGGTGATCCGCCCGCCTCGGCCTCCCAAACTGCTGGGATTACAGGCGTGAGCGACCGCGCCCAGCCCATGCTGTATCCTTATCTGTTGTCGGTTGTTGTTCGTTTGTTTTTGAGCCCAGAAATAACTTCTCACCTATAGGTTCAAATGATTTTTAACATGAGTACTAAGAAAGCTCATTGCTGGAAAAGCAGCCTTTTCAAGAAATGGTGTCGGAGAAACTTGATTTCCACATGCAGAAGAATGAAGGTGGACCCCGTGTCACACCAGGTGCAAAAATTAACACAAACTGGATCAAAGACCTAACCCCAAGGGCTAAAAGTATCATATGCCTAAAAGAAATCATTGGCCACACTTTCATGACATCAGATTGGGCAATGCTCTCTGGGATATGACACCAAAAGCATAGGCAACAAAAGAAAATTAGATTCCTTGGATTACATCTAAATGACAGACACTTTTGTGCAGCGAAAAACACTGTGAACTGAGTGAAAAGATAACCCGTGGATTAGGAAAAATATTTGCAAATCATATATCTCAAAAGAGGCTGATATCCATCATATATAAAGAACAGCTAGAACTAAACAACAAGAAACCCAAAGCATTCCATCAACAATGGTCAGAAGACTCGAGTAGACGTGTCCCTAAAGAAGATATAGCAATGGCCAATAAGCATCTAAAATGATGTTCAAAATCACTAACCATAGGGAAGCGCAAATCAAACAAAGAATGAGATACCACACATTAGGATGGATACGATCAACAAACAAGCATTGGTGAGACTAGAAGGAAATAGGAATGCTCCAATACGATCGGAGGGAATGTAAAACCGTGAAGGAACGGGGAAAGTAGTATGGCGTGCACTGGAAAAATTAGAAACAGTATGCTCAGATGTTCCCGCAGTTGCATTTGTGGGTACCTACCAAAAAGAACTAGAAGCCAGGAGTGGAAGACAGATTTGTACACACACGCTCATAGCAGCATTATTCGCAACAGCCAAAATGTGGAAGCAACCCAAGGGTTCGTGGACAGATGAATGAAAAAGCGCACTGCAGTTCCTTCATACAATGGAAGACTCTCCAGCCTTAAAAAGGCAGGCACTTTTGGCCGGTGCGGCGGCTCACGCCTGTAATCGCAACATCTTGGAAGAACGAGGTGGGCGGATCACCTGAGGTCAGGAATTCAAGACAAGCCTGGCCATCTTGGTGAAACCCTGTCTCTAGTGAAAATGCAAAAAATGAGACGAGCGTGGTGGCGTGTGCCTATAGTCCCAGCTACTCGGGAGGCTGAGGCACAAGAATCGCTGGAACCCGGGAGGCGGAGGTTGCACTGAGCCCAGATTGTGCCGCAGCACTCCAGCCTGGGCGACAGAGTGAGACTGCATGGAAACGCAAAACAAAACAAAGTCAAACAAACAAACAAAAAAAAGGACAGGCACTTCTGACTCAGACCGCAGCATGGATGAACCTCGAAGACATTATCGTCAGTGAAATAAATCAATCCCAAAAGGATAAACACGCCCAGGCTCAGTGGCTCGCACCTGTGACCCCAGCACTTTGGGAGGCTGAGCCAGGTGGATCACTTAAGGTCAGGAGTTCGAGACCAGCCTGGTCAATATGGTGAAAGCTCGTCTCTATTAAAAATACAAAAATTAGCTGGGCGTGGTGGCGGACGCCTGTAATCCCAGCTACTCGTGAGACTGAGACACAAGAATCGCTTGAACCCACGATGTGGAGGTTGCAGTGAGCCGAGATCACACCACCGCACTCCAGCCTGAACGACAGAGAAAGACTCTGTCTCCAAACCAAAAAAATTAAACACGGTATGATTCCACTTTTCTATCAAGTGTCTGGAGTCGTTAAACTCATAGAGTTGCAAACTAGAAAGGTGGCCCCCAGGGGTGGGCGAGAGAGAGGAGTGGAGAGCTTGCTAAATGGGTGCAATTTCCATTTTGAAAGATAAAACTGTTCCGGAGACGGTGGCGGTGATGGCTGCTGAACAATGTGAACGTAATTAATGTCATTAAACTGTAAACTGAAAAAGAGTGGAAATTGTAAATGTTTATACTGGCCATTCTATATGAACTAATATATATTCACAATTTTTAATATTTATACGAGGTATATTTGCCCATAATTAAAGATGAAAATTAAAGCAGTTGGATCTTTCAAAAGAAAAGAAAGAAGCGAAGAATACACACCAGCTTTCTCCTGATGAGAGGAAGAGCCCCAAAGCGTCTATGGACACTCACTGTTCTCCTATCCTTCTTGAATTATTGTGAGGAAATCCTTAGAGGCTGGGGAACTTGGGCGACTCTGGCTAATGAGGAGCTCTGTGCCTTGAGCTCCCCAGACCACAGAATAGTAAATAGTCTGTGCCTCCAGCCCTGCAGTGTGAGGTTCCAGTCCTGTGGGTTCCACACCTGTCACCTGTATCAGGAGGCTCATGTCTCACCCTGTCTTCTTGCCAGCCTCGAGGACGGAGTCTGAGCCTCCACCGTGCTACACACAGGGAGGACACTGGACCTGTTCTCCGCGGTCATGGCCCAGCAGAGGGGAAGGGCAGTTCAGTGAGTGTAGGCAAAAGAAAGAGAGATCAGACTGTTCCTGTGTCTATGTAGAAAGGAAAGACATAAGAGACTTCATTTTGAAAAAGACCTGTATTTTCAACAATTGCTTTCCTGAGATGTTTTTAATGTGTAGCTTTGCCCCAGCCACTTTGACCCAACCTGAAGCTCACAAAAACATGTGTTGTATGAAATCAAGGTTTAAGGGATCTAGGGCTGTGCAGGACGTGCCTTGTTAACAAGATGTTTCCATGAAGTATACTTGGTAGAAATCATCGCCATTCTCTAGTCTCAATAAACCAGGGGCACAATACACTGTGGAAAGCCGCAGGGACCTCTGCCCTTGAAAGCGGCGTGTTGTCCAAGGATTCTCCCCATGTGATAGTCTGAAATGTGGCCTCGTGGGATGAGAAAGACCTGACCGTCCCCGAGCCCTACACCAGTAAAGGGTCTGTGCTGAGGTGGATTAGTCAAAGAGGAAAGCCTCTTGCAGTTGAGAGAGAGGAAGGCCACTGTCTCCTGCCTGCCCCTGGGAACTGAATGTCTCGGTATAAAACCCGATCGTACATTTGTTCAATTCTGAGATGGGGGAAAAACCGCCCTATGGTGGGAGGCGAGACACGTTTGCAGCAATGCTGCCTTGTTATTCTTTACTCCACTGAGATGTTTGGGTGGAGAGAAACATAAATCTGGCTTACGTGCATCTCCAGTCACGGTAGCTTCCCTGGAACTTCCTTATGACATAGATTCTGTTGCTTACCTGTTCGTTGCTGACCTTCTCCTTCTTATCACCCTGCCCTCCTCCTACATTTTTTTTTTGCTAAAATAATAAAACTAATAATCAATAAAAACTGAGGGAGCTCAGAGGCCGGTGCCTCTGCAGATCCTTGGTATGCTGAGCGCCGCCCCCTGGGCTCACTGTTGTTTCTCTCTACTTTGTCCCTGTGTCTTATTTCTTTCCTCAGTCTCTCATCCCACCCGACTAGAAATACCCACAGGTGTGGAGGGGCAGGCCACCCCTTCAAGTGAGTGCTGAGGGACGGTCCGGAGCCTTGGTTTCCTTCCTCCTCCTCAGCACAAACAGGAGAGTGCGGTGGGCAGATGGGAGGAGACCAATATGCAAACTGTGCGCTCAGCAGACTGTGGAGTTTCTGTTCTTGGTTGTGATGGGGGTCTCAGACATCTTATTCAAAATTTTGCTTTCCTCCCCCACTGGTTGTCCTTTTCATAGACATCTCACCCATGATAGCAGGGAATCAGTCCCTCTAAACTATTCCCTAAGAACGACAAAAAGATTATGAAGGTGATGATGAGGACAAAGAGGATGACGACAGACACCATGGCATCATGAACCGTTATTGAGGGCTTCCTGAAGGCCAGGCTCTGAGCTCTATGCTCTATGCAGTTTGTTTCATCTCATCTGCGTAGTCTCCACTTTATTAGTGCACATTTCATGATGATTTTACAGACTAGAAAAGGATCAACGCCTTTTCATAGAACTCGTACTAGATCATGAAGTCAAAAAGGGCGAGGTCCAATTTGAACCGGGCAGTCTAAGTCCAGACACATGGCATTTGGCCAGTCCTCTCCCTGCAACCAACCTGCCCTCTCAAATCCTTGTCACTCAGGTGGGTGCCCCTGCTCACTGTGCCCTTCCCTTTGGGGGCTCCTTGTAAGACCACAGCTAGACCAGTGGGTGCCACAATCACTGTGTCAAGTATAGAAAGGGCAGCTGAGATCACATCAAGGATTCCAGAAAGAATGGGCACAGGATCATTCGGGATGCATCTCTCCCTTTCCCCTGTTCCTGGCTTTCCTTACAGCTCTCGACTTCCTCAAAGGAGTCATCAATTCGGAGTTTGGCTTCCATTCCTATTGAGGAAGCTGGAAAGCGTTTCAAAAATGCTCCTCCGATGTGCCTGTGGTTAAGAACTCTGAGCTCTGCTGAAAACTTTTGGAAGCGGGGTGCGGTGGCTCACGCCTGTAATCCCAGCCCTTTGGGAGGCTGAGGCAGGTGAATCACAAGGTCAGGGGTTCAAGACCAGCCTGGCCAACATGGTGAAACCCCGTCTCTATTCAAAATAGAAAAAAATTAGCCGGGTGTAGTGGCGGGCGCCTGTCATCTCAGCTACTCGGCAGGTTGAGACAGGAGAATAGCTTGAACCCGGGATGCAGAGGTTGCAGTGAGCCGAGATCACTCCACCGCACTCCAGCCTGGGCAACAGAATGAGACTCTGTCTCAAAACAACGAAAACAAAACCAAAACCCAAAAAACCCACAATTTTTGGGAGTTAGAAGACCAGGAAGTATAGTACCCGGGACTTAGAGTCTGGCCATGAATTTTGAATACCGCCCTTTCTACTTCTCTGTGTGGCAAGGGGTGAGATGTCCGTCCTCTGAGACTCAGCACTCTCATCTGACTTGATTTCCAGTTGATCCAATGGAAGTGAGCGATGATTAAGCCGATCGTGGGTGCCCGCTGCGTGATCTCTAGCTGACGGATGCATAAAGTAAAGGCAAAGTGGATTTTAGATACATTCCTTAAGATTTTCAGCTTCAACTCCACACAATTCAACGTAAATATCCCCTGACCTGAAGTTCTGGTTTCCCTGCATTCCAGACAGGACATTTTGTTTCGTCCTTCTCTCAGTAAGTACTGAGTACTGTGAGAGGAACAAGTGAGTCTCTTTGGTTTCTGATTCCCCAGAGCCGATATCTTGCTTGGCACATAGGAGGCAGCAAAAGCAAACATCTATGTTGATGATTGAACTGACACTTCCTTGCTTCACCAAAATTGGCTGTCATCAGCGTGACTTTGACTTACTTCTTTTTGTTTTTTGAGACGGAGTTTTGCTCTCGTTGCCCAGGCTGGCGGGCAGAGGTGTGATCTCGGCTCACTGTAGTCTCTGCCTCCCAGGTTCAAGCCATTCTCCTGCCTCAGCCTCCCGAGTAGCTGGGACTACAGGCGCGTGCCGCCATACCGGGAGAAGTTTTTGTACTTTTAGCAGAGGCGGGGTTTCACCATGTTGGCCAGGATGGTCTTGATCTCCTGACCCCGTGATCCGCCCTCCTCGGCCTCCCAAAGTGCTGGGATTACAGGCGTGAGCCACCGCATCCAGCCAAACTTTCTGATGAATACTCTAAGTCCACCTAAGCTAAGGACAGGAGTTAGAGCTTCCATGAATTTTAAAACAAGACCCACCGATTTGAGGAAGCAATTACTCTCTTGAAGGAGAAAAGTCAGAAAACACAATGATGAAATCACTAGGACCTAACTGGCCTGTGGAACTATTTCCTGCTTATGAACTCTCAACTATCATTTCATTTCCAGATGGCATGGTCTCAGCTGTTATACAGTGTTTACGAATGGTCTACATCAAGGGAATTTATATCAATCTAGAAGAATAAACAAAATATTTGAGTTCCTAATTTCCTTTAATTAGGATAACCTTTTCCTTAAAGTGAAGACAATGGTTTTATTACATCTCTTTCTTCGGAAAACATAGGCTGTATTTTCTAGCAATAACGAATTTGTTATATACGATGATCTGGTTCCTGGAATGTTCTTGAAGCTAGTGTCTCTAAGGCAGGTGTGTACAGCAAGACGTGAATAACACAGCAATCGATGTTGAAAGCATTATATGGCAATTGAGTTTGTCAGAACTACCAAATGTTGCTGAGTGTGGATTGCTCTGAAATCTGCAAACATTACTTCTGAATTCCTTGTATCCAAAATGCAGACGCAATGCCGGCTGTTGGTTTACTTGTTTCCGATTTTTCAACCCTCTTTTCTAGGCAAAAGATGTCCAAACGATACAGACCCACAGAATCTAACAGATGTCTCTATATTCCTCCTCCTCGAACTCTCAGAGGATCCAGAACTGCAGCCGGTCGTCGCTGGGCTGTTCCTGTCCATGTGCCTGGTCATGGTGCTGGGGAACCGGCTCATCATCCTGGCCGTCAGCCCTGACTCCCACCTCCACACCCCCATGTACTTCTTCCTCTCCAACCTGTCCTTGCCTGACATCGGTTTCACCTCCACCACGGTCCCCAAGATGATTGTGGACATCCAATCTCACAGCAGAGTCATCTCCTATGCAGGCTGCCTGACTCAGATGTGTCTCCTGGCCATTTTTGGAGGCATGGAAGAGAGACATGCTCCTGAGTGTGATGGCCTATGAGCGGTTTGTAGCCCTCTGTCACCCTCTGTATCGTTCAGCCATCTTGAACCCGTGTTTCTGTGGCTTCCTAGATTTGTGGTCTTTGTTTTCTTTTTCCTCAGTCTTTTAGACTCCCAGCTGCACAACTTGATTGCCTTACGCATGACCTGCTTCAAGGATGTGGAAATTCCTAATTTCTTCTGGGAACCTTCTCAACTCCCCCATCTTACATTTTGTGACACCTTCACCAGTAACATCCACATGTATTTCCCTGCTGCCGTATTTGGTTTTCTTCCCATCTCGGGGGCCCTTTTCTCTTACGGTAAAATTGTTTCCTCCATTCTGAGGGTTTCATCATCTGGTGGGAAGTATCAACCTTCTCCACCTGTGGGTCTCACCTGTCAGTTGTTTGCTGATTTTACGGAACAGGCGTTGGAGGGTAGCTGGGTTCAGATGCGTCATCCTCCCCGAGAAAGGGTGCAGTGGCCTCAGTGATGTACACGGTGGTCACCCCCATGCTGAACCCCTTCATCTACAGCCTGAGAAACAGGGATATGAAAGGTGTCCTGCGGCGGCCGCACGGCAGCACAGTCTAATCTCAATATCTTCTTATCTGTTCCATTCCTTTTGTAGGGTGGGTTAAAAAAGACAGCAAGGTCAAATAAGAATGATATCACAGGGTGCACACCCACTGTCACATTACGAGTAATACCTCCCTAGGATAGAAAAAATACTGTCACAGAGTACACACACATGGGGTACACCCGTGGTGATATTAGAAGCAGTATCTCCCTGAAATATGATGAAAAATAGCACAGGGTGTGCACACTGTGTGATACGAGGAGTCATATTTACCCTGAATATTATGACTCATATCACGGGTGTACACACACAGGCTACACGCACTGTGATATCGGGAGTTGCATCTCCCTAGGATATTACAAATAATATCACAGGGTATACACTATGTGTGAACATCCACTGTGATGTTTGATATCATATCTCTCTACGAGATTACAAATAATATGAAAGTGTGTGCACCCATGTGACATATTAGGAGTAACATCCTTCTAGGGTATTACAGATAACATCACAAGGTGTACACCTTCTGTGGCCTTTTGCACACACTTTGTGCCATTCAAGGAAACATCCCCCTAGGATATTACGAATAATAACACAGGCGGTTGACACCCATGGTGTACATCTCCTGTGCCATCAGGAGTAATATTCCCCTAGGATATTACGAATACTATCACAGCAGGTGTACACATATGGTGTTCACCCCATGTGATATTAGGAGGAACATGCCCCTAGGATATTAGGAATAGTATCACAGGCGTTGAATACGCATGATATACACCCCCGATGACATGAAAAGTAACATCCCCCTAAGATAGTATGAATAATATCACAGGGAGTACACCCCGTGTGACATTGGGAGTAACATCCCCCGAGGATATAACGAATAATATCAGGGGGCGTACATGCATTGTGACCCTAGCGGTAACATCTCTTTAGGATATTACAAATAATATCACAGGGTGTACACTGACCATGATATTAGGAGTCCCATTTTCCTAGGATATTATGGATAATATCACAGGAGGTGTTCACACACAACGTGTACACCATGTGTGTACACCCAATGTGATATTTGAAGTCATACGTCCCTAGGATCTTACGACTGTTATCAAAGGGTGTAAACCCCATGTGACATTAAAAGTGACATCCCTTTTAGATATTCCGAATGCTATCACCTCTTCCTAGGATAACCCATGTGATATTAGGAGTAACCCCTTCCTAGGATATTACGAATAACATCACAGGGTTTACACCCCTGTGACATTAAAAGTAACAACCCCTCCTAGGGATATTATGAATAACATCACAGGGTGTACACCCCTGTGACTTTAAAAGTAACACCCCCCTAGAATATTACAATAATATAACAGGGTGTACACCCCCTGTGACTTTAGGAGAAACACCTCCCTAGGATATTTCAAATGATGTCACTGGGGGCACACCCTCTGTGATATTAGCAGCAACATCTTTCTAGGAGATTACGAATGATATCACAGGGTGTACACTCACTGTGATATTAGAAGGAATACCTCCCTAGGACATAAGCTATCACATCACAGAGTGTACACACATGGTGTACACCCACTGTGTTATTAGAAGCAATATCTCCCTATGATATTAGGAAAAATATCACAGGGTGTACCCTCTGTGGGATACTAGAAGTAATGTTTACCATGGATGTTACAAATAATATCACAGGGTGTACACACATGGGGTACACCCACTGTGACATTAGGAGTTATATCTCCCTAAGATATTGCAAAGAATATCCCAGTGGGTGTACCCCATGTGTGTACACCCACTGTCATCATTAAAGTAGTATCTCTCTATAAGATTACAAATAATATCGGAGGCTATACACCCCCTGTGACATCAGGAGTAACATCCCCTTACAATATTGGGAGCAATATTGCACGAGGTACACCCCTGTAACTTTAGGGGTAACATTCCCACAGAATATTACTAATAATATCACAAGGTGTACACGCATTGTGACATTAGGAGAAATATTCAGGTAGCATATTTTCCATACTATCACAGAAGGAACACACCTGTGACATTAAGAGTGACATCCCCCTAGAATAGTAAGAATACTATCACACGGTGTACACCTCCTGTGATATTAGGAGAATCATCTCACCAGAATATTACGAATAATGCCACAAGGTGTTATCTTCTGTGACATGAGGGGTATAGACCCCCGGGAAATTATGACTACTATCAAAGGGCGTACACCCCTGTGACATTAGGAGTAACATCCTTCTAGAATATCATGAATAATATCACAATGTGTACACCCCTTGTGTCATTAAGAGTAAAATTGCCCTAGGATAATAGGAAATAGAACACAGGGAGTACACGCCGTGTGATATTAGAAGTAACATCCCCCAAGGATATAACGAACAATATCAGAGAATGTACATGCACTGGGACATGACTAGTAACATCTCTTTAGGATAATACGAACAATATCAAAGGGTGTACATGCAATGTGAAATTAGGAGTGAACTCCCGCTGGGATATTACCAATTTTATGACAGGGTCTACACGCCCTGTGACAATAGTAGTCACGTTGTCCTAAAATATGACGAAGAATATTAAAGTGTGTACAGGACCTGTGATTTACGAGTAACATTTCTAGAGAAGATTACACGTAATATCACTGTGTGTACACCCCGTGTGAGGATAGGAGTCCCATCCAACAAAACTATAATGAATAATTTCACAAGGTTTGCAACATCTGTGACATTGAAAGTAACATTTCCCTAGAATATGACGATAATATCACACAGTGTACACCCTCGGTGATATGAGGAGTGACGTCTTATAAGGGTAATACGAGTAATTTGACAAGGTGTACAAACCCTGTGACATAAGGAGTGACGTCCCTCCAGGATATTCCGAATCATAGAAAAGGGAAAATACCCCGTGTGACAATAAAATCAACGTCCCCTTAGGAGATTAAGAATAATAGCACCAGCTGTACACACATTGTGACATTATTATTAACGTCTCGCTATGGTATTGCGAATAATATCAGAGTGTGTAGAGACTTGTGACATCAGGATTCACATTTCGCTACAATATCACGAATAATATCACAGGGTGTATACCCCCTGGGACTTAAGCAGTGGCATCCTCCTACAATATGGAAAATAATGTCCCAGGGTGTTAACAAAGTGCGGCAGCAGAGAAAACACCCGAGGAGAAAGGGAGAAATATCATGCCGTCTTCCCGCCTGGATATTGCGAGCCACATCGCAGGGAGGTGAGGGCGCCCCCAGCGATGCGGGGAGTAATATCACCACAGACTCCCCCACGGGCTATTACGAGCCACATCGCAAGGGCACGGACGAACCCCCTCGAAGAGAAGAGTAAGGTCACCCGCTATTCCCACCCTGGATACGACGACCCACAGGGCAGGGGGGCGGCGGACCCACGCAGGCGGGGAGTAATAAAACCCCTCACTCCCCAGCTGCATATGATGATCCAGATCGCAGGGGGGAGAAGCAGGCACACGCCGCGAGGGGGGCAATGAGAGCCAGCCCCTCTTGCCCCCCTGGGCTCTTAGGACCCCCCTCGCAGGGGGGTGAGGCACCCCCCGCGAGGCGGGGACTGAGAGCCAGCCCCTCTTGCCCCCCTGGGCTCTTAGGACCCCCCTCGCAGGGGGGTGAGGCACCCCCCGCGAGGCGGGGACTGAGAGCCAGCCCCTCTTGCCCCCCTGGGCTCTTAGGACCCCCCTCGCAGGGGGGTGAGGCACCCCCCGCGAGGCGGGGACTGAGAGCCAGCCCCTCTTGCCCCCCTGGGCTCTTAGGACCCCCCTCGCAGGGGGGTGAGGCACCCCCCGCGAGGCGGGGACTGAGAGCCAGCCCCTCTTGCCCCCCTGGGCTCTTAGGACCCCCCTCGCAGGGGGGTGAGGCACCCCCCGCGAGGCGGGGACTGAGAGCCAGCCCCTCTTGCCCCCCTGGGCTCTTAGGACCCCCCTCGCAGGGGGGTGAGGCACCCCCCGCGAGGCGGGGACTGAGAGCCAGCCCCTCTTGCCCCCCTGGGCTCTTAGGACCCCCCTCGCAGGGGGGTGAGGCACCCCCCGCGAGGCGGGGACTGAGAGCCAGCCCCTCTTGCCCCCCTGGGCTCTTAGGACCCCCCTCGCAGGGGGGTGAGGCACCCCCCGCGAGGCGGGGACTGAGAGCCAGCCCCTCTTGCCCCCCTGGGCTCTTAGGACCCCCCTCGCAGGGGGGTGAGGCACCCCCCGCGAGGCGGGGACTGAGAGCCAGGCCCTCTTGCCCCCCTGGGCTCTTAGGACCCCCCTCGCAGGGGGGTGAGGCACCCCCCGCGAGGCGGGGACTGAGAGCCAGCCCCTCTTGCCCCCCTGGGCTCTTAGGACCCCCCTCGCAGGGGGGTGAGGCACCCCCCGCGAGGCGGGGACTGAGAGCCAGCCCCTCTTGCCCCCCTGGGCTCTTAGGACCCCCCTCGCAGGGGGGTGCGGCACCCCCCGCGAGGCGGGGACTGAGAGCCAGCCCCTCTTGCCCCCCTGGGCTCTTAGGACCCCCCTCGCAGGGGGGTGCGGCACCCTCCGCGAGGCGGGGACTGAGAGCCAGCCCCTCTTGCCCCCCTGGGCTCTTAGGACCCCCCTCGCAGGGGGGTGAGGCACCCCCCGCGAGGCGGGGACTGAGAGCCAGCCCCTCTTGCCCCCCTGGGCTCTTAGGACCCCCCTCGCAGGGGGGTGAGGCACCCCCCGCGAGGCGGGGACTGAGAGCCAGCCCCTCTTGCCCCCCTGGGCTCTTAGGACCCCCCTCGCAGGGGGGTGAGGCACCCCCCGCGAGGCGGGGACTGAGAGCCAGCCCCTCTTGCCCCCCTGGGCTCTTAGGACCCCCCTCGCAGGGGGGTGAGGCACCCCCCGCGAGGCGGGGACTGAGAGCCAGCCCCTCTTGCCCCCCTGGGCTCTTAGGACCCCCCTCGCAGGGGGGTGAGGCACCCCCCGCGAGGCGGGGACTGAGAGCCAGCCCCTCTTGCCCCCCTGGGCTCTTAGGACCCCCCTCGCAGGGGGGTGAGGCACCCCCCGCGAGGCGGGGACTGAGAGCCAGCCCCTCTTGCCCCCCTGGGCTCTTAGGACCCCCCTCGCAGGGGGGTGAGGCACCCCCCGCGAGGCGGGGACTGAGAGCCAGCCCCTCTTGCCCCCCTGGGCTCTTAGGACCCCCCTCGCAGGGGGGTGAGGCACCCCCCGCGAGGCGGGGACTGAGAGCCAGCCCCTCTTGCCCCCCTGGGCTCTTAGGACCCCCCTCGCAGGGGGGTGAGGCACCCCCCGCGAGGCGGGGACTGAGAGCCAGCCCCTCTTGCCCCCCTGGGCTCTTAGGACCCCCCTCGCAGGGGGGTGAGGCACCCCCCGCGAGGCGGGGACTGAGAGCCAGCCCCTCTTGCCCCCCTGGGCTCTTAGGACCCCCCTCGCAGGGGGGTGAGGCACCCCCCGCGAGGCGGGGACTGAGAGCCAGCCCCTCTTGCCCCCCTGGGCTCTTAGGACCCCCCTCGCAGGGGGGTGAGGCACCCCCCGCGAGGCGGGGACTGAGAGCCAGCCCCTCTTGCCCCCCTGGGCTCTTAGGACCCCCCTCGCAGGGGGGTGAGGCACCCCCCGCGAGGCGGGGACTGAGAGCCAGCCCCTCTTGCCCCCCTGGGCTCTTAGGATCCGCGGTGGCCTCACAGCCTGTTTACCATAGTGTCAGTAATATCATCTCCCCCTCGAGAGATTATGAACTGTTTCACAGACGTGTGCACTCCCACGATGTACAGAGGGTGTGCATCCGTCTCTATTGGGAGTAATATCATCCTCTTCCTCCTTCAATGTTAAGAACGGTATCACACGGGTGTTTCTACTCCCTGAGATATCGCGTGTCATATCCTCCTCCCCCACGTTGCCATTGGAAACAATATCAGTGGGGGCGTGTCCACCTTCTGTGACATTTAAAGTAATATCATCCTCTTCCCTCCAGGATCATGGGAACAATGTCCCTGCGGGGTGTCCACTTTCTGCCATATGTGTAGTCATATCACCTCCTCCGCCTTGGAGTATTGTTACGGACCATCTCACCCGGGCGTGTACACTTCCTGCGATTCTGGGAGTAATGGCATTCCCTTCTTCCGTGAATATTAGGAGCAAAATCACCAGGTGGATGCACAGCCAGTGCTATATTGGGAGTAACGTCATACTCCACCCCCTGGAGATTATATTCGGGTCAATATCACCGTCTGGGTGTACACCTAGTGCGATATTGAACGTAACATCATGCTTTCTCCCTCCCTGGACATTAGGAGCAATATCAGCGGTGGGTGTACACCCACTGAGGTATTAGGCGTAATAGTAGTAGGAATTATTCCTCATTGATTATTAACATAAATATGAATAACCGATATTGATATTAATATTAAAAAATAATGGCTAATAATTTTCAGATTATTAATATTAATATTAATTATTAGGAGCTAATATTACTGTTTTCTAACGAATAAGATCAATATCAGCTATTAATATCAGGCGTCATTAATCATTAATATTAATCATTTATTGTTATCGTTAGTATAACTATTGAATATTCATTATCCTTGTTATCGGTATTGATTTAAAAATTATATTATCAATCATTAATATTGATAATTATTAGTGTCAATTAGTAATTGAGATGATTAATTGCGGTAAGTCACGTTGCGCCCTTCCACCCCTTCCTCGGCAGCTCGTGTACGACCCAAAACGGGGGTACAAATGCCCCTGAGAGAGCAGCGGTATACTGGCATAGATGAGGATGGTCACGTGGCGGGGAGGCGTGTTTTTGGATACCAGCCCTTCACCTCCGTCGACCTTCTCAACTGGAAAAACAATACACCGCCCTATAGCGAAAAGCCGCCAGCCCTAATTGATTTGCTCCAAACTGTTATCCAGACCCACAACCACACCTGGGCTGATTGGCACCAGTTGCTCATGTTCCTCTTTAACAGCGAAGAAAGGCGGAGAGTCCTCCAAGCAGCAACTAAGTGGCTAGAGGAGCATGCACCTGCTGATTATCAAAACCCCAAAGAGTATGGAAGGACCCAGTTGCCAGGAACCGACCCCCAGTTGGACCCACATGAAAGAGAGAATATGCAAAGGCTAAACCGAGACGGGGAAGCTCTCTTGGAAGGATTAATGAGGGGAGCTCAGAAGGCCACAAACGTTAACAAGGTCTCTGAGGTCATTCAGGGAAAAGAAGAAAGTCCGGCACAATTCTACCAGAGACTGTGTGAGGCCTATGCTATGTATACTCCCTTTCATCCCGATAGCCCTGAAAATCAGCGCATGATTCACATGGCTTTAGTCCGTCAAAGCGCAGAAGACATGAGAAGAAAACTGCAGAAACACGCTGGACTTGGGGGGATGAACACATCACAATTACTAGAAATAGCCAGCCAGGTGTCTGTAAACAGGGATGCAGTAAGCCGTCAGGAAAACGGCGGAGACAATGGAGGTCAGGCCCGGCGAAACACCGACCTGTTTGCTAGCTGCAGCAATCACAGGGGCCCCCACAAAGAGGCAAGGGAAGGGGGGCCCTGGGAAAGGAACTCAGCTTGGCTGTCAGAGTTTGCAGCGTAACCAGTGTGCTGATGGTAAAGAAATAGGACGGTGGAAGAACAAATGCCCTCAACTCAAAAGAAAACAAGATGACTCAGAGCAGGAGGCCCCGGACAAGGAGGAAGGGGCCCTGCTCAACCCGGCAGGAGGGTTCTTGGACTGAGGGAGACCGGGCTCAAGTGTCCCCAAAGAGCCACTGGTCAGAATGACAGTCGGGGGTGGAGACATTGACTTTCTTGGAGATAGCGGTGCTGAACATTCGCTAGTAACCGCCCCGGTCGCCCCCTTATCCAAAAAGACTATTGACGTCATCGGAGCCACGGGGGTTTCAGCAAAGCAAGCTGTAGGCTTGCCTCGGACTTGTACTGTAGGAGGACATAAAGTCATTCATCAGTTATGGTACATGCCTGACTGTCCCTTGACCTTTTGGGGAAGGGACTTGCTCAGCAAGCTGAGAGCCACGATCTCTCTGACAGAGCACGGCTCTTTGCTGCTAAAGTTACCCGGAACGGGAGTCATTGTGACCCTTATGGAACCCCGAGAGGAGGAATGGAGACTTTTCTGAACTGAGCCGGGCCAAGAGAGAAGGCCAGCTCTGGCTAAGCGGTGGCCAAGAGTACGGGCAGAAGACAACCCTCCGGGATTGGCCAGTTAAGACTGGGGCCCAGCGGGTTAGGCAAAAACAGGACCCGGTCTCCAGAGAAGCTCTTCAAGGTATCCAGGTCCGTCTCAAGCACCTAAGAACTGTTGCAATTCTTGTTCCTTGTCAGTCTCCATGGAACACTCCCCTCCTGCCTGTTCCCAAGCCACGGACCAAGGACTACCGGCCGGTACAGGATTTGCGCTTGCTTCATCAAGCTACACTGACTTGACATCCAACAGTACCTAACCCGTCCACATTGTTGGGGTTGCTGCCAGCTGAGGACAGCTGCTTCACCTGCTTGGACCTGAAAGATGCTTTCTTTCCTATCAGATTAGCCCCTGAGAGGCAGAGGCTGTTTGCCTTTCAGTGGGAAGATCCGGAGTCAGGTGTCACTACTCAGTACACTTGGACCGGGCTTCCCCAAGGGTTCAAGAACTCCCCCACCACCTTCGGGGAGGCGTTGCCTCGAGACCTCCAGAAGTTTCCCACCAGAGACCTAGGCTGTGTGTTGCTCCAGTAGGCTGATGACCTTCTGCTGGGACACCCCACGGCAGTCGGGTGTGCCAAGGGAACGGATGCCCTACACCGGCACCTGGAGGACTGTGGGTATAAGATGTCCAAGAAGAAAGCTCAGATCTGCCGACAGCAGGTACGTGACTTGGGATTTACTATCTGACAGGGCTCGGAACGCAGCCCGGGATCAGAAAGAAAGCAGGTCATTTGCAATCTAGTGGAGCCCAAGAGCAGAAAGCAGGTGAGACAATTCTTAGGAGCTGTGGGGTTTTGTAGACTGTGGATCCCAAACTTTGCAGTATTAGCCAAGCCTTTGTATGAGGTCCCAAAGGGGGCGGGGACCGGGAACCTTTGGAATGCAGATCCCAACAACAGCAAGTCTTTCATGAGTTAAAGGAAAAACTTCTGGCAGCCCTAGCCCTGGGGCTACTCGATCTGACAAAGCCTTTTCCATTCTATGCATCAGAGAGAGAAAAGATGGCAGCTGGACTTTGAACCCAAACGGTTGGGCTCCGGCCAAGGCCGGCGGCCTACCTCTCTAAACAACTAGACGGGTCTACTAAAGGATGGCCCCCTGTTTGAGGGCCTTGGCAGCAACTGCCCTGCTAGAACAAGAAGCAAATAAGCTGACTCTTGGGCAAAACCTGAACATAAAGGGCCCCCATGCTGTGGTGACTTTCATGAACGCTAAAGGACATCGTCGGCTACCGAATGCCAGACTCACCAAGTACCAAACTTGGCTCTGTGAAAATCCTCGTATAACCATTGAAGTTTGTAACACCCTACACCCGCCACCTTGCTCCCGGTATCAGAGAGCCCTGTCGAGCCTGATTGTGTGGAAGTCTTGGACTCAGTCGACTCTGGCAGACCTGACCTCCGGGACCGGACTTGGGCATCAGTAGACTGGGAACTATACGTGGATGGGAGCAGCTTCTTCAACCCCCAAGGAGAGAGAGGTGCAGGGTATGCAGTGGTAACCCTGGACACTCTTGTTGAAGCCAGATCGTTGCCCCAGGCCACTTCAGCCCAGAAAGCTGAACTCATTGCTTTAATTCGGGCCTTAGGACTCAGTGAGGGTGAGACTGTAAACATTTACACTGATTCTCGGTGTCTTTTTAACCCTTCGAGTGCATGGAGCGTGATAGAAAGAAAAGGGCCTATTGAACTCTGAGGGAAAAGACAGAAAATATCAACAAGAAACCTTGCAATGATTACAAGCAGTATGGAAACCCCACAAGGTGGCAGTTAGGCATTGCAGAGGACACCAGCGAGCTTCCACCTCGGTGGGTTTGGGGAATTCCCGCGCTGACTCAGAGGCTCGAAAAGCAGCATCTGCCCCCTTCTGGGCATCAGTGCTCCCTCAAGTACCTGATCTTGGACCTACTTCTTCTAAAAAAGAAAAGGACATTCTCCAGGTAGAGGGAAGGACAAGTGATGGAGGAAGGATGGATTCGGTTACCAGATGGGAGCGTAGCTGTGCCACAGCTGCTAGGAGTTGCAGTTGTACTGGCTGTGCAAGAAACCACCCATCGAGGTCAGGAGTCACTGGAAGAGTTGTTAGGCCGGTATTTCTACATCTCGCCTTTGTCAGCCCTTGCCAAAACGGTGAGGCAGCGGTGTGTTACCTGCCGACAGCATGATGCGAGGCAAGGTCCAGCCGTTCCGCCCGGCATACGAGCTTATGGAGCAGCCCCCTTTGAAGATCTCCAGGTAGACTTCACAGAGATGCCAAAGTGTGGAGGTAACAAGTATTTACTAGTTCTTGGGCGTGCGTACCTACTCTGGGTGGGTGGCGGCCTATCCAACACCAACTGAGAAAGCTCGTGAAGTAACCCGTGTGCTTCTTCGAGATCTGATACCTAGATTTCGACTGCCCTTACGGATCGGCTCAGATAAACGGGCCTGCGTTTTAGGCTCCCTTGGTACAGAAGACGGCAAAGGTATTGGGGATCCCACGGAAACTGCATGGCGCCTCCCGGCCTCAGAGCCCCAGAAAGGTGGAGCAGATGAATCGGACTATCAAAAATAATACTATTGTCTTCCCCGCGAGATATTTAAAACAACACCACAAGGGGCGTCAAACCACCTGCTAAATTTGAGGGAATATTATCCTCTCCCCCACTCCCGCGGCCCCGGATATTAGAGACAATAACACAGGCGTAACGTACACCCACTACTTGATTGGGAATAATATCATCCTCTCCCTTCTCGGATATTAGGAACAATATCACACTGTGCGTGTAGTACTGTCGTGAAATTCAATGGAATGTCATCCTTCGCCTCCCTGGATATGATGAACAATATCACAGGGGATGTACAGCTTCTGAGATATTGGGAGTGATATCATCCTCTCCCCTCTGGAAGTTAGGGACAATATCACAGGGGTAGTGTACACCCTCTGGCATGTTGGCACTAATATCATCCTCCCGCCCACTGGATATTAAAAACCATATCACAAGGGGCGTGTACAGACACTTCGATATTGGTATTAATACCATCCTCTCCCTCTTTGGATATTCGGTGCCGTATTTCAGGTGGGGTATACGCCACCTGCAATATTGGAAGTAATATGATTTTCTCCCCCCGTGGATATCAGAAACGATATCACAGGGGGTGGCGAACAACCCCTGCGATACTTGGAGTGATATCATCGTCTCCCCTCACGATGATTAAGAACAATATCGTAGGGGTGGGGGGTGTACACCCCCTTTCATATTTGATACCATCCTCTTCCCCCCTGGATATTAGGAACAATATCAGGAAGGGACGTAGAGACCCTGCGACCTTTGCTGTCATACAATTGTCTCTCCCCTAGATATTAGGAAAAATGTCACTGGGGATGTGAACAGCCCTGCGATATTGAGAATAGTATCATCCTCTCCCCCCTTGCATATTGGGAACAACATCACAGGTGGGGTGTACTGCCTCTGCGATATTGGGGGTAAAATTTTCCTCTCTTCCCCTGGACATCAGGAAGGGTATCAGAGGGGGAGGGTGTGCATTCCCTGCCATATTCAACGTAACTTCATCCTCTCCCTCCCAGGGTATTCAGAACAATAGGACAGGAGGGGTGTACGCCAACTGCGATATTGAGAGTCGTATCATCCTCTTTCGCTCTGGATCTTAGGAACAATATCACAGGGTTGTGTACACCCCCTGCGATATTGGGAGTACTATCATCCTCTCTCCCTGTGGATATTAGGAAGAGTATCACAGGGCTGTGTAAACCCCCTGCGGTACTGGGAGTAATATCATCCTCTCTCCCTCTGAATAGAGGAAGATTTTCACAGGGGTGTGTACACCCCCTGCGATATTGGGAGTAATGTCATCCTCCCCAAACCTGGATGTTAGCAACGAGATCACAGAGGGGGTGTACACACCCTGCGACATTGGAAGGAATATGATCGTCTCCCCACCTGGATACTGGGAAAGAAAGATATCACAGCGCGGGTATACGTTCCCTACGCTGTTGGCAGTAATCTCATTCTTTTCCTGTCTGGATATGAGGAAGCATATCACAGGGGAGCTGTACAATTACTTCGATATTGGGAGTAATATCATCCTCTATTTTCCTGGATATTGGGCACAAAAACACAAAAGGGTGTACAACCCCTGCGATCTTGGGAGTAATAGCATACTCTCCTTCCCTGGATGTTAGAAAACAGTATCATCAGGGCTCAACACCCCCCGCGATAATGGGAGTCATATTTACTCTTTCACAGGCCATTTGGAACAATACAACAGGGGGTGTTTACAAACAGGGGTGGTGTACACCCCTGTGATATTGGGAGTAACATCATTCTCCCCACCTCCGGATATTAAGAACAATATCCCGGCGGGAGGTGGTACACCCCCAGTGATATTGCGAATAATGTCATCCTCTCCTTCCCTGGATATTAGGAACAATATCACAGGGGGGTGTACACCTTCTGTGATACTGGAAGCAATATCATCCTCTCCCCCGCTGGATATTAGAAAAAAATATCACTCACGGTGTACACCCGCTGTGATATTAGGAAGAATATTACAGGGTGTACACCCACTCTGACTTTAAGAGAAATAGCTCCCTCAAATGTCCCAAACAATATCACAGGGTATACAATGATATTTCCCTAGGATATTACAAATACTATCACAGGGTGTACACCCACTGTGATAACACGAGTAATAATACATCCCAAGGATACTACCAAGAATATCACAAGGCTGTACACCCACTATGACATCGGGAGTGATATCTCCCTAGGATACTACGAACACCATCAGAGAATGTACACACATGGTGCGCACGCACGGTGATATTAGGAGTACTATCAACGCAGGACATAGTCAATAAGACCACAGGGAGTACATACCTGATGTACACCCACGGCGATGTTATGAGAACTACCTCCCTAGGATAATACGAATAACATCACAGAGTGGACACACATGGTATACACCCACCGTGGCACTAGGACTAATAACTTTCTGAGATATTACCAGTAGCATCACACAACAGAAACACATGGTGTACACCCACTGTAACCTTAGGTGTAATTTCTCCCTACGATATTACGAGTAACATCTCAGTGCATACACACATGGTGAACACCCACTGTGACATTAAGGGTAATATCCCCCTAGGATATTACCAATAACATCACCGGGTGTCCACCCATGGTGTACATGCTCTGTGATGTTAGGGATAATAACTCCCTAGGATATTATGAATAATACCGCAGGGTGTACAGAAACTGTGATATTAGAGGTAATATCTCTCTAGGATATTATGAATAATATCACAGGGTGTACCCCCACTGTGATACTGGGAGCAATATCTCTCTAGGATACTACGAATCATATCAGAATGTACACCCACTGTGATAATAGGAGAAATATCTCTCTGTGATATTACGAATTAGATCACAGAGTGTACACACATGGTGTACATCCACTTTGATATTAGGAGTAATCTCTTCCTAGGACATTACAAATAACATCACAGAGTGTACACCCACTGTAATATTAGGAATCGTATCTCCCTAGGTGATTACAAGTAATATCACAGGGTGTACACCCACTGTGATATTAGGAGTAATATCTTCCTAGGGTATTATGAAGAATTTCACAGTCTCTCCACACATAATGTACACTCACTGTGATATTAGGAGTAACATCTACCTAGTAGATAACAAATAACATCGCAGGGTGGACCCCCACTTTGATATTAGCTGTAATATTCCTCTAAGTTGTTACAAATAAGATCACAGGGTGTAGAAACATGGTGTACACTCACTGTGATACCAGGAGTCGTATCTCTGTAATATATTATGAATAATATCACAGGTTGTACACCCACTGTATTATTAGCAGTCATATCTCTGTAGGACATTACAATTAATATCACAGGGTGTAGAGCCACCCTGATATTAGGAGCAATATCTTTCTAGGATATTACAGATAATATCACAGGGTGTACGCCCACTCTGCTGTCAGGAGCAATATCTCCCTAGAATATCAAAAATCCTATCAAAGGGTGTCCAATCTCTGCCTTCCAGGTTCGAAGGGATTCTCCTGCTTCAGCCTCCCGAGTAGCTAGGGTTACGCGCCACCACACCCGGCTAATTTTATTTTATTTTCACTGGAGACGGGGTTTCACCACGTTGGCCAGGCTGTTCTGGAAGTCCTGACCTCAGGTGATCCATCAGCCTCGGCCGCCCAAAGTGCTGGGATTACAGGTGTGAGGCATGGTGCTGGGCCAAGAGTTATATATTCAATTCATTTGGAAACACAGCTCCCATATTTGAGTGTGCATGTACTTTTATGAAGAAATGATGTCAGAAAACCTAAGGATGATAATAAATATGAAAAGTAACAGGCATGTTAAAAGGTCCTCCGATTGAGAACTATAAGCTTCGATTTCGGTTTTAGATAATGGGGTCCTAGCTCTTGTGTCGTCCTTTTACATATTCTACATCACAGGAACTTGCAGCACGGTGTCAGAATAAAATGGAGTGTATTTCACCGCTTCTTAATTTCTTTCAATTAGATGAGATCTTTTTCTTAAAGAGAGAAGGACATTTTCATTGCATTGTATTTTTTCTGAAAAGAGTAGGCCGTATTTTACTGAGATCACGGATTTGTTATATATGACGTTTTGGTCTTCTAATATTCTTCAGTGGATTTTCCCTAAAGTAGTATGTACAGAAAGACTTGTATAGCAAAAAAGTAAACCACGTAATAATTCTGAGATTTTTGGAATTGTCACAGCTGAGAAACATTGCTGGCGGTGTATGGTCCCCAAGTGTGAAAGTGTTCCTTGTGAATTGCTTGCATCCAGCATTAAGGGCTGGTTTTTATCTTTTATTTTTCCAATAATCTTTCCTTCTCAAGGTGTCCAAGCCACACGGAGCCACGGAATCTCACAGGTGTCTGAGAATTCCTCCTCCTGGGACTCTCAGAGGATCCAGAACTGCAGCCCGTCCTCGCTTTGCTCTCCCTGTCCCTGTCCACGTATCTGGTCACGGTGCTGAGGAACCTGCTCAGCATCCTGGCTGTCAGCTCTGACTCCCCCCTCCACACCCCCATGTACTTCTTCCTCTCCAACCTGTGCTGGGCTGACATGGGTTTCACCTCGGCCACGGTTCCCAAGATGATTGTGGACATGCAGTCACATAGCAGAGTCATCTCTCATGCGGGCTGCCTGACACAGATGTCTTTCTTGGTCCTTTTTGCATGTATAGAAGACATGCTTCTGCCTGTGATGGCCTATGACTGCTTTGTAGCCATCTGTCGCCCTCTGCACTACCCAGTCATCGTGAATCCTCACCTCTGTGTCTTCTTCGTTTTGGTGTCCTTTTTCCTTAGCCTGTTGGATTGCCAGCTGCCCAGTTGGATTGTGTTACAATTCACCATCATCAAGAATGTGGAAATCTCTCATTTTGTCTGTGACCCCTCTCAACTTCTCAAACTTGCCTGTTCTGACAGCGTCATCGATAGCATATTCATAGATTTCGGTAGTACTATGTTGGGTTTTCTTGTCGTTTCAGGGATCCTTTTGTCTTACTATAAAATTGTCCCCTCCATTCTAAGGATTTCATCGTCAGATGGGAAGTAGGAAGCCTTCTCCACCTGTGGCTCTCACCTAGCAGTTGTTTGCTGATTTGACGGAACAGGCATTGGCATGTACCTGACTTCAGCTGTGTCACCACCCCCCAGGAATGGTGTGGTGGCATCAGTGATGTACGCTGTGCTCGCCCCCATGCTGAACCTTTTCATCTACAGCCTGAGAAACAGGGACATACAAAGTGCCCTGCGGAGGCTGCGCAGCAGAACAGTCGAATCTCCTGATCTGTTCCATCCTTTCTCTTGTGTGGGTGAGAAAGGGCAACCACATTCAATCTCTACATCTGCAAATCCTGCCCCTTAGTGACATTATTTTTGTGGCTTGATGGCTTTTATTCCTTTCCGCATTTCCTTTGTGAATATTGCTTTCTTCGTTATGCCTTTAACTGGAATGGGTGAGTATTCTGGGATCCTTTGTTTAGCAGAAACCTCATGACAGAATCCTCTATACCTAGGCGGCCCCTTTTAGTTTCTGAGCAGTAACCCTCTCATCCAGGTGGAATCACAACCATCTTTTTATATACACGAAGTCCTCACTTCATTTTGGAATTCCCTGAAAACTGACTTTATGGAAACAATGTACAGAAGCTCCTCCAACACCGTTGGTTGTTTAAAGTTGTGTAGTTATACTGTTGATTAAAAATAAGTGGTTTCACTATACATAATTTTGCTTCGAGGTGAAGTTTCCAAGAGACTTTCAAAGATGTTAAGTGAGGACATACTGTACATCAAATTCATATCCTCTTCCACAGTTCATGTGGAATTTCTTCATAAACTGCTTCTAGAGAATCTACTTAGGCAGGTTATGTGTAGAGATCCATGTCGCCATTCCTGAATCTTGGCTTTGAGTCTAATCACCTGGGGAGCTTACAAATGATGAGGCCTGGGTCTCAACACCTGAGATTCGGATTTCCTTGCACCTGTGTGAGTATGTGGATTTTTTTTTTTTCTTATAAAGCACCAGAGATGTTTCCAATGACAAAGTTTTTAGAGACATCAAGCTCCAATGAGTAAGAACAGAAATTAATTGTAACATGATTTCTTCAAATATTATCTTCAAATGCATTGTCCGTCAACACCATACAAATGTTTATTATGCTGTTTTTTCTTACCATTTCGTATTTTCTATTTCTTTCTTTTCCTTTTTTTTTTTTTTTTTTTGAGTCAGATTTTCACCTTTGTTGCCCAGGCTGGAGTTCAATGTCACGGTCTCGGCTCACTGCAACCTCTGCCTCCCGTATTCAAGCAATTGTCCTGCCTCAGCCTTCCAAGTAGCTGGGATTACAGGCATGCGCTGCCATGCCTGGCTAATTTTATTTGTTTATTTTTTTTTTAATTGTTGGTAGAGACAGTGTTTCTCCATTTTGGCCAGGCTGGTCTTGAACTCCCGACCTCAGGTGATCCACCCGCTTCCGCCTCCCAAAGTGCTGGGATTACAGGCATGAGCGACCGCGCCCTGCCACCACTTAGCATTTACATTTCACATTTGTTGAAGTTATAGATTTATACACACATTGATTGGTGCTTTGTTATACACTTGCATATACATAAGATGCGAAATAGAAAAGAATAAAATGGGCACAGTATCCCTGATGTTTCACATTCCAAGACATTTCAAAAATACTTGCTCTTTTGAAATTTGTTTCAATTAAGAAACTGTGGTATGCACACCCAATGAAGTATTATTCAGCCTAAAAAGGAAGAAAATCCTCTCCACTGCGGACGAAATGGGTGAGATTGCAGGTCTGTATATTAAATGAATTAAGCCAGGCACAGAATGACAAATATTTCGTCTCTTCACTTCCATGTAGGAAGAAAAAAGGAAACCTTGGCCAGGTGTTGTGGCTCAGGCCTGTAATCCCAGCATTGTGGGAGGCCGAGTCGCATGGATCACTTCAGTCCAGGAGTTCGAGACCCGCCTGGCCAACATGGTGAAAGCTTGTCTCTACGGAAAACACAAACAATTAGCCGGACGTGGTGATGGGTGCCTGTAGTCTCAGCTACTCGGAGAGCTGAGGCCCAGGAAGCGCTTGAACTCGGGAGATGGAGGTTGCAGTGAGCCTGGACTGTGCCTGTGTACTCCAACCTGGGCAAGAGAAAGAGACTCCATCCCACACACACCTACACACAAAAGGAATCTCAGGAAGGTGGAGAGTATAAAGGGGGTTAGCAGACGCTAGGAAGAAAAGGGGTGGGATGGGGAATGAAGACAAGTGGACAACTGGGTCCCAAAATACAGGAAGATAGAATAGTGAGTTCTAGTGTTTGAAAGTACGGGGTGAACATTTTAACTCACGAGAATTGCTTGCATATTTCCAGATGCATTGGTAAGAAACTTCCTTTCTCATTATGCTGCTTTTAAGCTCTTCTCTTTCTACTCTTGAAATCATGCTGGTTTTTTGTTTTTTGTTTTTTGTTTTGAGATGGAATTTCGCTCTTGTGGCCCAGGCTGAAGTATCATGGGGCAATCTTGGCT
This sequence comes from Pongo abelii, assembly GCF_028885655.2. Classification (NCBI taxonomy): domain Eukaryota; kingdom Metazoa; phylum Chordata; class Mammalia; order Primates; family Hominidae; genus Pongo; species Pongo abelii. The sequence continues at coordinate 109,380 of NW_026946740.1, forward strand.
CACCGCAACCTCTGCTTCCTGGGTTCAAGCGATTCTCCTGCCTCCACCTCCCGAGAGGCTGGGATTACAGGCATGAGCCAGCACGCCCAGCTAATGTTGTATTTCTAGTAGACACGGGAGTTTCTCCCAGTCGGTCAGGCTGGCCTTCAACTCCTGACCTCCGGTGATCCACCCGCCTCGGCCTCCCAAACTGCTGGGATTACAGGCGTGAGCGACCGCGCCGAGCCCATGCTGTATCCTTATCTGTTGTCGATTGTTGTTTGTTTGTTTTTGAGCCCAGAAATAACTTCTCACCTATATGTTCAAATGATTTTTAACATGAGTGCTAAGAAAACTCATCGGCGGAAAAGCAGCCTTTTCAAGAAATGGTGTCGGAGAAACTTGATTTCCACATGCAGAAGAATGAAGGTGGACCCCATGTCACACCAGGTGCAAAAATTAACACAAACTGGATGAAAGACATAACCCCAAGGGCTAAAAGTATCATATGCCTAAAAGAAAACATTGGCCACACTTTCATGACATCAGATTGGGCAATGCTCTCTGGGATATGACACCAAAAGCATAGGCAACAAAAGAAAATTAGATTCCTTGGATTACATCTAAATGACAGACACTTTTGTGCAGCGAAAAACACTGTGAACTGAGTGAAAAGATAACCCGTGGATTAGGAAAAACATTTGAAAATCATATATCTGAAAAGAGGCTGATATCCATCACATATAAACAACAGCTAGAACTAAACAACAAGAAACCCAAAGCATTCCATCAACAATGGTCAGAAGACTCGAGTAGACGTGTCCCTAAAGAAGATATAGCAATGGCCAATAAGCATCTAAAATGATGTTCAAAATCACTAGTCATAGGGAAGCCCAAGTCAAACAAAGAATGAGATACCACACATTAGGATGGATATGATAAACAAACAAGCATTGGTCAGACTAGAAGGATATAGGAATGCTCGAATACGATCAGAGGGAATGTAAAACCGTGAAGGAACGGAGAAAATAGAATGGCGTGCACTGGAAAAATTAGAAACAGAATGATCAGATGTTCCCGCAGTTGCATTTGTGGGTACCTACCAAAAAGAATTAGAAGCCAGGAGTGGAAGACAGATTTGTACATCCATATTCATAGCAGCATTATTCGCAACAGCCAAAACGTGGAAGCAACCCAAGGGTTCGTGGACAGATGAATGAAAAAGCACACTGCAGTTCCTTCATACAATGGAAGACTATCCAGCCTTAAAAAGGCAGGCACTTTTAGCCGGTGCGGCGGCTCACGCCTGTAATCGCAACATCTTGGAAGAACGAGGTGGGCGGATCACCTGAGGTCAGGAATTCAAGACAAGCCTGGCCATCTTGGTGAAACCCTGTCTCTAGTGAAAATGCAAAAAATGAGACGAGCGTGGTGGCGTGTGCCTATAGTCCCAGCTACTCGGGAGGCTGATGCGCAAGAATCGCTGGAACCCGGGAGGCGGAGGTTGCAGTGAGCCCAGATTGTGCCGCTGCACTCCAGCCTGGGCGACAGAGTGAGGCTCCATGGAAATGCAAAACAAAACAAAGTCAAACAAACAAACAAAAAAAAGGACAGGCACTTCTGACGCAGACCACAACATGGATGAACCTCGAAGACATTATCGTCAGTGAAATAAATAAATCCCAAAAGGTTAAACACGCCCAGGCTCAGTGGCTCGCACCTGTAACCCCAGCACTTTGGGAGGCTGAGCCAGGTGGATCACTTAAGGTCAGGAGTTCGAGACCAGCCTGGCCAATATGGTGAAAGCTCGTCTCTATTAAAAATACAAAAATTAGCTGGGCGTGGTGGCGCACGCCTGTAATCCCAGCTACTCGAGAGACTAAGACACAAGAATCGCTTGAACCCACGATGTGGAGGTTGCAGCGAGCCGAGATCACACCACTGCACTCCAGCCTGGACGACAGAGAAAGACTCTGTCTCCAAACCAAAAAAATTAAACACGGTATGATTACACTTATCTATCAAATGTCTAGAGTAGTTAAACTCATAGAGTTGCAAACTAGAAAGTTGGCCCCCATGGGTGGGGGACAGAGAGGAGTGGAGAGTTTGGTGAATGGGTGCAATTTCCATTTTGAAAGATAAAACTGTTCCGGAGACGATGGCAGTGACGGTTGCTAAACAATGTGAACGTACTTAATGTCATAAAACTGTAAACTGAAAAAGAGTGGAAATTGTAAATGTTTATACTGGCCATTCTATATAATTTAATATATATTTATAATTTTCAATACTTATATGTGGTATATTTTCCCATAAAAGATGAAAATTATAGCTGTTGGATCTTTAAAAAGAAAAGAAAGAAGTGAAGAATACACACCAGCTTTCTCCTGATTAGAGGAAGAGCCCCAAAGCTTCTATGGACACTCACTTTTCTCCGCTAATTCTTGAATTATTATGAGGAAATCCTTAGAGGCTGGGGAACTTGGGCGACTCTGGCTAATGAGGAGCTCTGTGCCTTGAACTCCCCAGACCACAGAAGAGTAAATAGTCTGTGCCTCCAGCCCTGCAGTGTGAGGGTCCAGTCCTGTGGGTTCCACACCTGTCACCTGTATCAGGAGGCTCATGTCTCACCCTGTCTTCTTGCCAGCCTCGGGGACGGAGTCTGAGACTCCATCGGGCACCATGCAGGGAGGACAGTGGACCTGTCCTCCGTGGTCATGGCCCAGCAGAGGGGAAGGGCAGTTCAGTGAGTGTAGGCAAAAGAAAGAGAGATCAGACTGTTACTGTGTCTATGTAGAAAGGAAAGACATAAGAGGCTCCATTTTGAAAAAGACACGTACTTTCAACAATTGCTTTGCTGAGATGTTGTTAATGTGTAGCTTTGCCCCAGCCACTTTGACCCAACCTGAATCTCACAAAAACATGTGTTGTATGAAATGAATGTTTAAGAGATCTAGGGCTGTGCAGGACGTGCCTTGTTAACAAAATGTTTACTAGGAGTATACTTGGTAAAAGTCATCGCCATTCTCTAGTCTCAATAAACCAGGGGCACAATACACTGTGGAAAGCCGCAGGGACCTCTGCCCTTGAAAGCGGCATATTGTCCAAGGTTTCTCCCCATGTGATAGTCTGGAATGTGGCCTCGTGGGATGAGAAAGACCTGACCGTCCCCGAGCCCTACACCCGTAAAGGGTCTGTGCTGATGTGGATTAGTCAAAGAGGAAAGCCTCTTGCAGTTGAGAGAGAGGAAGGCCACTGTCTCCTGCCTACCCCTGGGAACTGAATGTCTCGGTATAAAACCTGATTGTACATTTGTTCAATTCTGAGATGGGGGAAAAACCGCCTTATGGTGGGAGGCAAGACATGTTTGCAGCAATGCTGCCTTGTTATTCTTTACTCCACCGAGATGTTTAGGAGAAGAGAAACATAAATCTGGCTTACGTGCATCTCCAGTCACAGTAGCTTCCCTGGAACTTCCTTATGACATAGATTCTATTGCTCACATGTTCGTTGCTGACCTTCTCCTTCTTATCACTCTGCCCTCCTACTACATTCCTTTTTGCTAAAATAATAAAAATAATAATCAATAAAAACTGAGGGAACTCAGAGGCTGGTGCCAGTGCAGGTCCTTGGTATGCTGAGCACCGGTCTCCTGGGCCCACTGTTGTTTCTCTATACTTTGTCTCTGTGTCTTATTTCTTTTCTCAGTCTCTCATCCCATCTGACTAGAAATACCCACAGGTGTGGAGGAGAGGGCGACTCCTTCAAGCGAGTGCTGAGGGATGGTCGGGAGCCTTGTTTTCCTTCCTCCTCCTCAGGACAAACGAGAGAGTGCGGTGGGCAGATGGGAGGAGACCAATGTGCAAACTCTCTGCTCAGCAGACTGTGGAGTTTCTGTTCTTGGTTGTGCTGGGGGTCTCAGAAATCTTATTCAAAATTTTGCTTTCCTCCCCCATTGGTTGTCCTTTTCATAGACATCTCACACATGATAGCAGGGAATCAGTCCCTCTAAACCATTCCCTAAGAACGACAAAAAGTTTATGAAGGTGATGCTGAAGATAAAGAGGATGACGACAGACACCATGGCGTCATGAACCCTTACTGAGGCTTCCTAAAGGCCAGGCTCTGAGCTCTCTGCTCTATGCAGCTTCTTTCATTTCATCTGTGTAGTCTCCATGTTATTAGTGCATATTTCATGGTGATTTTACAGACTAGAAAAGGAGCAACGCATTTTCATACAGCTTGTACCAGATCACGAAGTCAAAAAAGGTGAAGTCCAATTTGAACCGGGCAGTCTAAGTCCAGACACATGGCATTTGGCCAGTCCTCTCCCTCCATCCAACCTGCCCTCTCAAATCCTTGTCACTCAGGCCGATGCCCCTGCTCACTGTGCCCTTCTCTTTGGGGGTTCCTTGTAGACCACAGCTAGACCAGTGGGTGCCACAATCACTGTGTCAAGTATAGAAAGGGCAGCTGAGATCACATCAAGGATTCCAGAAAGAATGGGCACAGGATCATTCGGGACGCATCTCTCCCTTCCCCCTGTTCCTGGCTTTCCTTACAGCTCTCGACTTCCTCAAAGGAGTCATCAATTCGGGGTTTGGCTTCCATTCCTATTGAGGAAGCATGAAAGTGTTTCAAAAATGCTCCTCCGACGTGCCTGTGGTTAAAACCTCTGAGCTCTTCTGAAAACTTTTGGAAGCTGGACGCGGTGGCTCACACCTGTAATCCCAGCCCTTTGGGAGGCTGAGGCAGGCGAATCACAAGGTCAGGATTTCGAGACCAGCCTGGCCAACATGGTGAAACTCTGTCTCTACTAAAAATACACACACACACACAAAAAAAAAATTAGCCAGGCATGGTGGCTTATGCCTGTAATCCCAGCTACTGCGGAGGCTGAGGCAGGAGACTCCTTTGAAGCCGGGAGACAGAGGTTGCAGTGAGCCGAGACCACTCCACTGCACTCCAGCCTGGGCGACAGAGCAAGACTCTGTGCCAAAAAAATAAATAAATAAAAATTACGAAAAAAAGTGCTTGGATGGGCTTGGCAAACTTTAACCATTAGCTCACGTACCACTTTGGAAGGGCATACCTTCAGTCACTTCACCCTTTAATCCCTTTGCTCAAGACTAAAGTTCTGAGAGGAAACCTAATCGGCTGAGTTGTGTCCATGTGCGCAGTGCAGGAAAGGATGCAGCGGGAGGCGGCTCCAGGGACGTCTTTGGTTTCCATCATGAGGGAGCAGGCGCCTGGATTATCCACCCTAACAAATCTGGACAAAGGAAAACTAGGTTCTCTGCGGAAGGAGACATAGAGCCCAAGGATCTAACCAAGAGACAAATAGTCATCCTGTCTTGTCATTTTCTGTTACACATGTGTGTACCTTATCTTACACTTACCACTTTGCTTCCTTTCTCTCCTTTAATTGCACCCTGATGCCAAAAGTTTAAATAAAATGAAAGTATTGAGATAGCTCAGTAACTGACTTTTGGTCAGGTGCCTTTTCATATAGTGAACAGCTGCCCAAACAATTGTCTCTGTCACTGTGCAAATTTGCAAGCGTTTGCATGATCACTCCCAATCCCCCAACACAGGGCTGTGTTACAGCACAACTTAGTTCATTGTTTTGCTCTCAGCAACAGGGAGGTTCTCATCCATTACAGATTGCAGTAGAAACAGGGGTACCATAAGCAACCACCTCTTTCCTCAATGATGTGATGAAAGCAGAAGAAAAGTAGCTCCATGTGTCCACCTTAAAAATATAAAAAGTTACGCCCGTGGGCTGCAGTTGGAGCTATGGCTGTGGCAGCTGCCGCTGGGCCTAGCCCGGGGTGTGGACCTGGGGACTCCCCAGAAGGGCCCGAGGGGGAGGTTCACGGAGCGTCGGCGGAAGGCCCACAGGATGCTAAAGATTTATTACGGCCTCTCGGAAGGGGAGGCGGTGGGACTCCCCGCCGGGTCCGACTCCCTGGACCCCAGTGATCTGAACGGGGCGCACTTGGACCCGGAAGTTTACCTAGACAAGCTGCATAGAGAGTGCCCTCTGGCCCAGCTGATGGACAGTGAGATGGACATGGTGCGGCAGATCCTGGCTCTAGACAGCGACACGCAGACCCCGGTCTATGAGAACTACGACCAGTTCATCCCAGCCACAGAAATTGACAAACAGCATAAAACTCTATGAGGAATTTCAGGAGACCCAGAATTTCCCAAATAACCTTATAAAAGAAGAACAAAGTAGGAAGACTCACAAAAATATATATATATACATATATATATATAAAGTTTTGTTTTCGTTCTGTTGAGAATATTTAGTAATTTCTATTGTGATTTTTCCTTTAACTCATGACAGGATATTTTTAATTTTCCACATGTATGCTTATGGTTAGCTATCTTCTTGCTGTTGACTTCTAATTTTGTTGCATTATGGTCAGGAAAACGTGGTCTGGGTAATGTCAATAGTATAGTGGATTTTGTTGAAACTTATTTATGGCCTAATATGTGGCCAGTTCTTTTGGGGGTTTTTTTGTTTGTTTGTTTGTTTGTTTGTTTTTTGGCAAATGTGCCACATGTGGTTAAAAGGAATATGGATTATTTGTTTTTTCAGGGGAGTTTTTATTTTTAAATAGATAAGGTTCTCAGTGTAATTGAAATCTAGCTTCAGTTAACAATATGCTAGATCTCTCAAACCTTAGGATATTAGTCAGTGTAACACCAGACAATGCTGCTGAGACAAATAAACCCTGAACTCTTAGTGTGTTGGCACCCATAACATAGTCTGGTGCAGGGCAGGGGATTCTCCTTGGGGGCCCTTGTCCAACAGTGATTCAGAGATTCTGGAGGTTTCCGTCTTTTCATTCTGGTATCTCAGAGTTTTTCTCTTGTTGCTATATGGATAGGAAGAGACGGAACATAGCTCACACTTGCCTTTGATAACCTTGGCCCAGAAGTGATTTCTTACATTCCTATTGGTGGAAATGCAGTCACATGGTTCCAAACTAACTGCAAGAGATGCTGGGAAATGTAGTCTTTCTGCCTGTCCAGGAAGCAGAATGGTGTGAACACAGCGTTGTCTTTGGCACACTATGCATGTGCTAAAGAGTTCTTACTCTTATAGGAAGTTTGTCTGTCCTGTGTAACTTTCTCAGTTTTTGCTTAGATAGTTTCAGGCAATGTTGTTTGGTGCATTCATCTTGATGATTATTATGTCCTCTTAGCAAAGTAGTCAAGATTCCCATCAGTTTGAAAGAAAGTGTTTTACAGATAGGACAGGAAATGTTAATACTTTAAAAGGCCCTGCTATTCCTCCACTCTACAGATAAGAACAACAGAGTCCTAGAGAGAGGAGGTCATAGGTCTCATTCATGAGTGGCAGAATTGAAACCAACATGGCAGTAACTTTGCCTTTCCCCCATCATATTGTTCTCCCTCTATCTTCACTCTGCTGATTTCTTCACTTGCTCCATACAGACCTCCCAGTGCCAAGTATATAAATGTGTCCGGAATTGGCGGGTTCTTGGTCTCACTGACTTCAAGAACGAAGCCGCAGACCCTCATGGTGAGTGTTACAGTTCTTAAAGGTGGCGTGTCTGGAGTTTGTTCCTTCTGATGTTCAGATGTGTTTGAAGTTTCTTCCTTCTGGTGGGGTTTGTGGTCTCGCTGGCTCAGGAGTGAAGCTAAGGACCTTCGCGGTGAGTGTTACAGCTCTTAAGGTGGCACGTCTGGAGTTGTTCATTCCTCCCGGTGGGTACGTGGTCTCGCTGGCTTCAGGAGTGAAGCTGCAGACCTTCCCCGTGAGTGTTACAGCTCATAAAGGCAGTGTGGACCCAAAGAGTGAGCAGCAGCAAGATGTATTGCAACGAGGGAAAGAACAAAGTTTCCACAGTGTGGAAGGGGACCCCAGCGGGTTGCCACTGCTGGCTCGGGCAGCCTGCTTTTATTCTTTTACCTGGCCCCACCCACATTCTGCTGATTGGTCCATTTTACAGAGAGCCGAGTGGTCTGTTTTGACAGGGCGCTGACTGGTGCGTTTACAATCCCTGAGCTAGACACAAAGGTTCTCCACCTTCCCACTAGATTAGCTAGATACAGAGTGTCCACACAAAGGTTCTCCAAGTCCCCATCAGAGTAGCCAGATACAGAGTGTCGATTGGTGCATTCACAAACCCTGAGCTAGACACAGGGTGCTGATCGGTGTGTTTACAAACCTTGAGCTAGATACAGAGTTCCAACTGGTGTATTTGCAATCCCTTAGCTAGACATAAAGGATCTCCAAGTCCCCACCAGAGTAGCTAGATAAGAGTGTCGATTGGTGCATTCACAAACCCTGAGCTAGACACAGGGTGCTGATTGGTGTGTTCACAAACCTTGAGCTAGATACAGAGTGCCAACTGCTGTATTTACAATCCCTCAGCTAGACATAAGGGTTCTACAAGTCCCCACCAGACTCAGGAGCCCCGCTGGCTTCACCCAGTGGATCCCGCACAGGGGCCGCAGGTGGAGCTGCCTGCCAGTCCCGCGCCGTGCGCCCGCACTCCTCAGCCCTTGGGTGGTCGATGGGACTGGGAGCCTTGGAGCAGGGGGCGGCGCTTGTCCGGGAGGCTCTGGCCGCACAGGAGCCCGCGGAGCGGAGAGGCTCAGGAATGGCGGGCTGCAGTTCCCGAGCCCTGCCCGCGGGGAGGCAGCTAAGGCCCGGCGAGAAGTCGACCACAGCAGCTGCTGGCCCAGGTGCTAAGCCCCTCTCTCCCCGGGGCCGACAGGGCCGGCCCGCAGCTCCTAGTGCGGGGCCGCCAAGCCCACGCCCAAATGGAACTCCAGCCGGCTGGCAAGCGCCGCGCGCAGCCCCGGTTCCGGCTCGCGCCTCTCCCTCCACACCTCCCGGCAAGCTGGGGGAGCCAGCTCCAACATTGGCCAGCCCAGAAAGGGGCTCCCACGGTGCAGCCGCGGGCTGAAGAGTTCCTCAAGTGCCGCCAAAGTGGGAGCCCAGGCAGAGGAGGCGCCGAGAGAGAGCGAGGGCTGTGAGGGCTGCCAGCAGGCTGTCACCTCTCATAAGGAGTGATTAATCTGAGCTTCTCCGGAAAGTCCATTCCTGGTAGGCACTGGGAATAAGAAATCCCAGAGTATAAAATAACATCAAGTGGTAGCGCTTTTGTGAATGGCTCCCAAATTAGTTCCTTTACCTTTTTTTTTTCTTTCATGAAGCGCAGTTGCACAAAACACGCTTAGCCTGAGATGAAGCACATATTAGAGAAAGGTTCTCTCTATAGCATTATCTATTACTCTAATGAGCATGAAAAAGAGGAGAGGGGACATGCTCTCTCTAGCTATTATTACCTCCACTATAGAGTTGACATACACAAGCTCATTATTGCATTATATTTTATTCAACAAAATAACTTTAATGTTGTAGCTTAAATTGAATTCACTAAAACATCTTTATCTCCAGCATAATGTGCCTCAAGTGTCTTCTTGGTGCCTGAATTTTCTCCAGAATTATAGTGCTGAAGCTATGGAAATGGTGAAATTATATGCAATCTGCAAAACAATGTTGCTATAACGTGGTAATTGGCCTTCCACATAATTAAAGGAACATTTCCTCATCAGATCTGTTCCATCAGAGACCCTAAGGCTATCGTTGTACAAATCACCCACTTAGGAAAACCTTTATTCCCAGTAGCCTATAAAAATCTGGTTATGCAAACAGATTTGCTTATTTAGTAACATTAATGGCTCCTCATAGTTAAAAAGTCATCAAGGTGATTGACCTGTAATCTGTTTCCTCTGTGACCAAGTGTCATTTTTATTTTGACAGTTGGGAGCCTTTTGACTCTTTCACAGCTGGCATGAAGGCACAGGAAAGGAAATCTCAAAAACCAACAGCCTGTGTATTCCCAGCCTATTAATCAGTAGAAAATCACTTCAACTGGATTAGGTTCTTGTACCTGGCAGAAAGGCTCTTATGGACATTGGAATTGGATTTTTATACTTGATATGACACCTCCTTGAGTCAGATCAGATTCGTGTTTGATAGACTCTTGCTGAAAAATTGCTCCACGGTCTGTGCAGTAGCTAAAGCCTTTTTGTTGTTGTTGTTTTAAAAGCAGCATTAAATGTTTTCATTAAGACCCTCCCAGCAGTTATTTTATTGTGAATATGGTCTTTAGCTCTGGTCCTGAATAACTCACACTGAGGAAACCTCTAATAAGTGTTTTATTGGAAGATGTCCGATGGATGGTTGGTTTTAATAACAAATCTCTTCCCTTTTTCTGTCCCCTGTGTTCTATTCTCCTTTCTCTACACATTATTCAGGGAGGATTCACCTATTCGCACAGTCCTTTCCTCTTTATTTCCATTCCAGAGCTCTCTGTGTAACTCCAGGCTGATGAATCCAGCTGCCCACTGGTGATCTCTACTTGGCTGTCTGTCTTGCATTGACTTCACCTTACCTTTCCTCTCCTGATTTCCTCTTCTGCCTGGGCTCACCACCATCCACCAAGCTTCCAAAACACCTGGGCCTCATCCTGCATTCCTCCCACTTTCTCAGTCAAGTTAGTCTACTGTCTCCCCTCCATCCTCACTGCCACAGCCCTGGTCCAGCCAACCATCTTGTCTCACTTGGTGTATTGCAGCCTCCTACCTGGTCTACTCAGCTCCCACTCTCCTCCAGCCAGACTGCTCTTTTTATAGCACAAAGTGGATCATTACTTCCCTGCCTAAAAACATCTACTGTCTCCCTTTGTCTACAGGACAAACATGACAAAGAGCCTTTATGATTTGGCTCCAACTTACCTCTACATTAGTCACTTTTTACAATTACATGAACATCTCTCAGCTCCGCACCCTCTCACTTCTCAATTTTTGCACATGCTCTTCCCTCTGCTGGGAATGATCTTCCATACCTCTCCTATCGACCTGGCTAAGTCCTACCATTTTCTAGTCGTCAACTTAGAAGTCCTGTGATGGAGAAGTATTTCTGACCACCTGATATAGATTGGATGCCCACCCACCTCCTGGCTTTTTTTTTTTTTTTTTTGATGGAGTCTCACTCTGGCCATCCAGGCTGGAGTGCAGTGGCACGATCTTGGCTCACTGCAATCTCTGCCTCCCGGGTTCAAGCAATTCTCCCCCCTCAGCCTTCTGAGTATCTGAAATTACAGGTGCCTGCCACCACACCCAGCTAATTTTTTTTGTATTTTTAGTAAAGACAGGATTTCACCATGTTGGCCAGGCTGTTTTTGAACTCCTGGCCTCAAGTGATTCACCCACCTTGGCCTCCCAACGTGCTGGGATTACAGGCATGAACAACTGTAACTGGCTGATTGGCTGCCCCTTCTATGTGCCCCCATTGCCCCAGGCATACTGTCACCATAACTCTTACCATTCTGAGTTGAAAATGATTTTTTTTTTTTTTTGCTTTCTATTTCTCTCATTAAATGCAAAGCTCATTGAAAAGAGGATGGTGGTTGTTCACTGTTGTACTCCTAACCTTTGACTCGGTGTCCTGAGGTCTGCTCTAGAGCTGTGCACACATGTTCAGACACTGGAGCACAACTTGTCTAGCACCTCTTTTGAGGTGGCTTGGAGAAAAGTCAGTAGGTACTTCCCGAAGGATGAAACAGAAGCTTCACCTAAATCAGGAGTTCTTCAACTTCAGCCTGCATTGGAATCCTCTGAGAGCTTGTTAAAAATACAGTCTCCTAGAGCCCACTCTTCAAGAGTCAGTGAGCTGCTTCATCATCAAAATATATACATAATCCAGCCGGTCTTCAGCGGCAGCCTGGTCTGAGCCACTGTGGATTCCCACTGCAGAATCTCCCTGCTGGTCTCCTTGCTTCTGCTCTTACCTTCTTACCATCCATTCAGGTAGCCAGGGTGATCCTTTTTAAAAATTTTTAAAAATTTTTTTGAGATGAAGTCTCACTCTGTCGCCCAGGCTGGAGTGCAGTGGTGCTATCTCGGCTCGCTGCAGCCTCTACCTCCTGGGCTCAAGCCATCCTCCCACCTCAGCCTCCTGGGTAGCTGGGACCACAGGCATACACCACCACACCCGGCTGATTTTTGTATTGTTTGTAAAGACAGGGTCTTGCTATGTTGCCCAGGCTAGTCTTGAACTTCTGTGTGCACCCACCTCAGCCTCCTGCATTTTTAGGAATCCCCTCTTGTAGGGATTTTGATGCAGAGGCCTGGGTGCCTCGTGTCTCCTCCCATCTCTCTCTGTCTTTCTGTCTCTGTCTCTGTCTCTCTCTCTCTTTCTCTTTGCCTTATAGCTGCCCTGGGGACTAGATTCTGCCTTAGAAATCCCTCTGACTCCTGTTTGCTTTTACACTGAGGCTGCTATAAGTTGCACCTTGATCTGAAGTCTTGGGCTTCTGTTCCTATTGCTTGCTTTTGTTGGAAGGGCCATGCAGCTTCTTCACAAATTGTGAAGGGACCCACGAGTTTCCAAGTCCCCATCAGCCAAACCAGATGACAAACAAGGATGCAGCCCACAGCTGGGGAGACAGATTTCATGTCCACACAGACACTCCAAGATGCTGAACTGAAATCCACCCCGAAACCTGTTTTCTCTCTAAGTTCAATGTCACCTGGGGGCTTGCAGGGCAGGGCTGGTGACCATTCACTGAGCAAAGATGCTTTGAAATGTCAACTGAGAATGGTGTGGTGGTTGACAGATGGCACATCAGAGCATAGATTAACATGGAAAGAGAAACTCACCCCTTGGGGGGAGTGTGTGAGGCTGGCAGCCACACAGAGGGCTTTTCCTGTGAGCTCCCGCATAGATGTAAAGAGCCAAGAGGTTTTGCTTTCTGAGCCTGAGTGGAACAATGTTCCTCCCTGCACGTTGCCGCTCTGCAGCAAATGTTTGTTCCTGTTGCATTGATTAAGAGTGCTTACCAGGCCGGGTGCGGTGGCTCACACCTGTAATCCCAGCAATTTGGGAGGCCGAGGGGGGGAGATCCCAAGGTCAGGAGATTGAGACCATCCTGGCTAACACGGTGAAACCCCGTCTCTACTAAAAATACAAAAAATCAGCCGGGTATGGTGGAGGGCGCCTGTAGTCCCAGCTACTTGGGAGGCTGAGGCAGGGGAACGGCATGAACCCAGGAGGCGGAGCTTGCAGTGAGCCGAAATTGCGCCACTGCACTCCAGCCTGGATGACAGAGCAAGACTCCGTCTCAAAAAGAAAAAAAATAAAAGTGTTTATTGAAGGGGTTTGAAGGGAGTAGTGACAGTGTGAGTTATGGCCCTGCCAGCTGCCAGTGGAGCCAGCTGCTCTGTACAGCTTACAAGGGTATTTTGAAAAGTGGCTCAGCCAGCCAGGAGTGACTGGGTGTAAAAGTTGCTGCCACAACATCTTGTAGCCTGATTGGGGCCGTGTTTGCAGAACCCCTAAACCACTACATTTGTTCAGACTTAAAAATAAGCTTACTTTTTTTGTTTGTTTTGTTTTGTTTTATGAGACGGAGTCTTGTTCTGTCGCCCACTGCAACCTCTGCCTCCTGGGTTCAAGTGATTCTCCTGCCTCAGGCTCCCGAGTGGCTGGGACTACAGGCGTGTGCCATCATGACCTGCTAATTTTTAATAGAGACGGGGCTTCACCATGTTGGCCAGGATGGTCTGATCTCTTGACCTGGTGATCTGCCCGCCTCAGCCTCCCAAAGTGCTAGGATTACAGGCGTGAGCCACCGTGCCTGGTCAAACATAAACTTACTTTCTTACCTCTTCTGCTGAACTCTATTTGCTGCTTTTCCCAAACGTCTTTATCCAGAAGAGCTTTTAGCAACAAAGTTACCCAATGCCCTTCCCTAGTCTCTCCTTACAACTGGCTCTCAGCGGGGAGGGGGTAGGAGGAAATCCTTGACAGAACCAATTTACATGACTGTTTGGAGGACTCTGGCTAGCCCCAGGAGGTGTTTGCATTTTTAAATTGGTTACTAGTGTCAGAATGTTCAATGAGGAAGAGCACAGCCTCTATGTTGGATGCCTTGAATTGGAATCTCAGCATTGCCACTTTGTATATAAGCAGAGGATGGATTTGGGGACCTAATGGATGTAGCATGACATGAACTTGCACCAACATTCCCCTGACCTCCAAAATGCCTATTCTGATGGGTAGACCCTAGTCTCGCCCTAGTGCCAGTTCAGAGCCTGTGTCCAGTGATCCTGCACAGGTCTCATTAGTTCCTTTTCCGCTGTTCAGTCATCCTGGTAAAAGGCTGTGTATTCCTTTGGGGGCAGGCTGGGAGAAAGATTGACAGTATAAATTTTTGGCAGTGGAGAAGAGTCCTTTCTGGAGGGGACCTGGCTTCCCATTCAGACAAGGGCCTGTGGGTCTGTGAACTGGCTTATGTCTGGGAATTGACTGGGGACTGTGACTCTGCTTTTATGATTCAGATTAGACTTCCGCTCACCTGACCTAGAACTCTTCTGCAAACACAGATCAAGTAAAAATGTGGCAGGCTTCCTATCTAATTCACTTCTAGGAATGCCACGATCAGCTGGCACCATAGGTCTCTGTGAGTCAGGCTATTCTGCTTGCAGCTTTAACTCTGCTGTCCTTTGTGGTAACTGCGTCCACCTTGCCTTTGGGGATTGAGTGCTGCGGTCACTTGGCCCTGGCCCCTGTAGTGTGCCTATGTCACTTATCCTCTTTATACCTCAGTCTCCTCTGTAAAATGAGCATCCTAATCGCACCCACCTTCAGGGCTGCTGTGAGGTATAGATGGATTAGCATATGGAAAGTAATAGAAGAGGGTTTGAAATCCTATGTGTCGTTAACAGAATTATTTCGTGACAGGGGACAGCTGGAAGAGAAAGGAAGGTGCTGAGCACACCTATGTGCTCTCCCACCAGTGTCTCCTGAGCACCTACTATGTGCTGCCCACTGTGAGAGCTGTTAGGGTTGAAATAGGGAGCACAGCAGGGTAGGGGCCGCCATCAGGAGCTTAGTGGGGAGACCATTGTGCAACATCGTTCCAGCGCTTGGGGTGGGGAAGCTCAGGGACTACAGGGGCCTAGGATCCTGGGCAGAATCATGGAAAGGACACAGCCTCCGCAGCCTCTCCTGCCTCCACTGCCTCCCTGGCCTCCTCTGCTTCCCTGGCTTCTCCTGCCTTCCCCTGTGTCCCCGGCCTCCCCAGTCTCCCCTGTCTCTCCTGCTTTTGAGGTAGGCCGGGAGCTGCTGGTGCTCACTTGGCCTGTCCTGGACTCTGGGTGTAGCACCTCGATATCCAGAAAATACCCCCGGGTTCAGCTCATCACACAGCCAAGGAAGGAGCTCCACACTGACACTAAGGGTGCATCCTGGGCTCATTCATCAGGGCATGCCTCCAAAATATTTCTCCACGTCTCCTCCCTTTGCCCATCTGCATTGTCTCTGTGCCTGAGCCCCGACTGGGGGCCTGCAAGGATCCCCTATCTCCTCTGTCCCTGCACGGCTGGGTCCCAGGCAATCTGTCAGCCCACCACACCTCTCTCCCCTTTGTCCACCACGCTCCAGCCCCACAGTCCTCCTTCTGCTTCTTTCCCAGCCTCTGGGCTTTTGCACACGCTGTTCCCTCTGCCTGATCACGCTCCACTGGGCTGAGAACAACTCTCTGAGACCTCTCTCAGCTGTTGCTTCCTTTGGAACAGCTGCTGCTGCGGTCCCTCTCCCAGCTCCAGGACCTGCTGAGCCTCCTGTCTTTTTCAATTCTCATGCACCCAGCACTTCTCCCTGGCCTCCTTTTGCCCAGTTGACAATGTCCATTCTCAATGCCTTGTCACCCAGCGCTGAGCCCCACTGAGTGAAGGCAATGCCTGTCATGTTCACCGCAATATCCCCTCCCCCATCACCACACTTGGTCCACACTGATGCTCAAAAAAGATCTGTTGGTAGGCAATGCGAAGGTGCATTCATGCCATCCTGCAGGCGGAATTCTCCACGAGTTTTGAGCAGCGTCGGTTTTCCCACCACCTCCAAATCATGCAATAAGAGCAAAGACAAGGTGGCTGTGGCCGATGTCCACCCTCTCGGGACGTCCCTTCTCTTCTCTCCTCCTTGGGCAGGGAGACCATCGGGGTGCAACCTGGCTGGGGCGGGGAGGAGGTGCAGGGCCTGGCCAGAGCGGGCCTGGCCACGGGCAAGGGACAGCGACTGCCTGGACGGGGGCAGGTGAACGCGGCGCAGGCCCCGACCCGCCGTGTCCGCGGTGCGCACGAGCGGCCAGCAGAGGGCGCCAGAGAGCCAGGAGCGGCCCGCAGAGGAGCCCGCGCCGGCCCCGATGCTCAGCTCCGCGCCGCGCGGACCCACCGAGCCCGCGCTCAGACGCTCCAGCTCCGCCGAGAGGCCGCTCGCGCCGGGTCCTTCCTCTTCCCCAAGTGCAGGCAGAGCCCCCGGAGCCATGGCCAGCCCTTCCGGCAGCTCCGAAGCCACTGGCAAGCCCCGAGGCAGGGATGGCCGGCCCAGGAGGGAGGAGGACGACGTCCCTCCCGAGGAGAAGAGGCTGCGCCTGGGGCTGGAGGGGGGAAGCGCACAGCCCGAGGACTGCGAGGACGGGGAGGACGCGCCGCGGCCGGGCAGGGAGGAGACCGGCACCCAGACAGGTGGCGACGGCAGAGGAGTAAGTGACGCGGGCGCGGGGGTCCAGGGGTGCCGGGGGCGCGGGGTAGGGGCGGCGGGAGGCTCCGTGGCCGGCCCCGGGTTGAAGTTGGTAACTGAGCGGCAACTTCGGCGGGCGCGGAGTGACAGCTCGTGACGGCCTCCGAGACGCCAGCTGCCCCTTCTCGGCTGTGTGGCTTCGACTTCCTGATTCTCCCACGACGTCCCTGGGCGGGAGACCCGCTGGACTCTGCGGCTGGCCAAAAGGGGAGGGGAGCCCCGTGTCCTGGGTGCCCCCAGCAGGGGAAGGGGCGGGGGTTGCGCTGGGCATCCTGTCTGGGGCATCTGTCTGCGACTCTGTCGGTCCCATCCGGCGTGGGGCTTGTGGTGGGGGTAGTGGGGAAGTCCCTGGCGCCAGGATTGGGCAAGCCCTGCTCTGCTGGGCTGCGGGCTGGCGGCGCTCACCCAGCTCCTCACCTGCCCGGCATCTGCCTGTTTTTCTTCCCTTTCTGGTTGGGCAGCGACAGTTGAGAGGAGGCAGATGGCTTCCATCCCAGAAATCGCTCTCCTCTTTCCACCCCTACAGAGAGGGACAGAGAGGCAAAGTTCCTTGCATCCCCCGGGGCGCTGTCCCTGTGAGCTCCGGGTGTCCTGCACACGTGGGCCCCTGAGTCACCGGGCCTGTGTGTGTGGGATGGGGCTCCGTGGCCAGCCCGGCCTTCTGGGGTTCACTTTCTGCTTTCCTACCCCAGCTCTTCCTGTGTAGCTTTGCTGGCCTTCCACTGGGGAGGCACATGGGTTTGGAGGGCAGATGAGGGCCCGCTGGAGCGCTGTACCCCTCAGTGAGGGCCGCCACCTTGATGGTTTTTGATGGATAATGGGGTTGACCTCTTTGTTCCTTCCACATGTCTTTATGTTTGACCATTTACTCAGCTGAGCTTGTCTTAATAATTTGATTCGTGGTTAATGAGCCCCACATGGGAGAGAGGGCGACCTTCATTCTGAACCCATTTAGGCAGCACGGGCAGCCCTCCTCGCTGTGGCCGGCATCAGAGCCCTACTTGCCCAGTCTTGGGGTTGCTCCCGGATGCTGTCTGGGGGGCTTGCTCATGGTGACATCCTCATTTCCCCGTGCACGTTACCGCATTCAGAGCTTGGGTCACCTGGACACTGAACTCAGGTGAATTTTCTCTGAGATCCTGGGAGAAGGAGGACAGTTCTCTGGAAGGTTTTCCAGGGCCGATCTCAGAAAGGATGAGAAGGGAGAGGTCCTGGTTGGGGACACAATTACAGTGGCAGTGTAACGCCGGGAAACTTTATTGCGTGAAGTCCCACTCACTCCCTCTACCTCCCTCTTTTACGTGGACTCTGCCAAAGACTAGGATACCAGAATGCAGTGAGTGACCAAGTGTAGTGGGACCTTGGGAACGTGAATCTGGAGCTAGGCAGCTGGGGTTTGCATCCTGGTTCTGCCACTCCTTAGATGGCTGACATGGCACATGCCACTTACCCTCCCTGAGCCTTACTGTCTTCAGTGGCAAATGGATCTGTCAACAGGCCCCATTGCCTGGGGCTGTTACTGCTGAGATTAAGGGAAGCTCGTCCATAGAAGCACTTAGCGTTGTACCTGGCACATAGTGTATGGTGAATAAATGGGACTTAGGACTGAAACTCATGCCTTGGTGTGTTTTTGCAGTGATGTTTTGTTCTGGGGCGCATCACGAGAGACAAGGTTCTTGGCCAGGCGTGGTGGCTCAAGCCAATAATCCCAGCACTTTGAGAGGCCTAAGGGGGAGGATCGCTTGAGCTCAGGAGTTTAAGACCAGCCTGGGCAACGTGGTGAAGCCTCATATCTACCAAAAAAAAAAAAAAAAAAAAAAAAAAAAATAAAGCCATGTATGGTGATGTGTGCCTATAGTCCTAACTACTTGGAAGGCTGATGTGGGAGGATTGCTAGAGCCTGGAAGGTCGGGCTGCAGTGAGCTGTGATCATGCCACTGCACTCCAGCCTGGGTGACAAAATGAGACCCTGTTTCAAGGAAAAGACAGAGAGACAGACAGACCCACAAGAATCTTAAGCCAGAATCTCCATGTTAAAATGCTTTCTGGAGGCTAGAAGGATGTTATATTGATAAAGAAATATTTAAAAGGCAGAAACCCCACTGAATTTTCTGGTCCACAGAGGGAAATGGGAATCCCATGATGTGAAGGATGATGGAGGAACTGAACACAAACCATCCTTGTTTCCCGCATCTGAACATGGTACCCTCTTTTCACGGTGCCTGTATATGCTCAGTCCGGTGGCCCCTCGAAAAGAGGGAATCTTGATTTTCAAACTTAAAATTTGGCCCAAAGCCCACTGCTGCCCACAATGCCCGCCAGATACATTTCTCTTCCTTTTTAGTTTCTATGGGAATACTCTCCTTGAAGAACCCATGAAGCTGTGTCAGGCTGGTGTGAGGATCAGCAGTGATTTCTTTGAGGAGGAGAGCCCATTTCTTCACTCACAGGCCATGTCTGAGTGGATCAAGAAGAACAGAGTGCCCTTTTATGAGATTTTGTCTGTGTAGACCATTAGCTTGGCAAAAATGTCAAAACCATCCTCGTTCTTTAATGGCAGATTATTTTGGACTTTTCTCTGCAAGAAGCAGCATGGGCATTCAGATGCTTTTAAGGATAAAATGTTCTTTCTCATCACCAGGCCTGGTGCTCTGGATGGCTGAGGTTTTAGTGGGACTGGATGTCCCTTGGAGTGGCTCCCAGGCTGTGCTCTTGTGGTTGGGTGGCAACGGGTTGCTTTATTCGCTGGTGGCTGGAGGATGTTTTAGCACATAAATCGGGCCCCCAGGAGCCCCTAAGTGCCAAGTCCTGTTGCAGGGCATGTGTTTATGGTGGAGAGATGGGGGGGGTGGAGGGTGGGGGGTGGGAGGCATTGATTTCCTGCCAATATCAGAAGTTTCACAGGCTTCTTGTGTATCCACAAACACCCAACCCATTGAGAAGGCCTAGAAAACCTGGCCCTCCCCAAGCCTTTATTGACTGCTTGTGAATGATCCCAGGGTGTGTCTGACCCCCAGCTCCTCCTGAAGGGAGAGAAATGTCTCTCCTAGGTATCTGGTTATCTACCTCAACCATTTGCTGAGTCTTCCCCAAGACCAGGAACCTCAGCAGAGATTTCTGGGTTGTCAGTCGGAACCGAGCATTCAAGGGTAATAACTCATTGGAGTCCCTGAAATCCCTGATGGATGCACCAGGTAAAAGCATCCAGGGTTGAATCCAGATGAGGAAGGTTATTGTCAGCCTGGGGCTCCTGTAGAGGTGCATCCACGTTGCAGGTATTTTCCCTTCTTGCTGAGGAGAAACCTGGATTTCTCAGCTTTGGCACAGTGACAACACTTGGGGTGAGACCATTAGTGGTGGTGGTGGCGGGGCCGTCCTGGGTGTTGTAGGAGAGTTAGCAGCATCTCTGCCCTCCATCCTCTAGGTGCCTTCTACCCTCCCAGCTATGGCTGCCCCAGATGTCTCCAGGCGGTTTCAAATGCCATGGAGCAAGGGAGTGGTACGTGAGCAAAACCACCCCAGTTGAGAGCCATTGGTCTACACTTGTGGAAATGTTTGAGGGTGAGAATGTTGAGCTTGGGTCCCTGCTGTACCCTTTATGAGCAATGCGGTCTTGGGAAATTAATACTACTCCAGGGGCCTCAGTTTTCTCATCTATAAAATGGAGATAAATGAGACACACTTTCATAGGAAGGTTATATGGGATTTACTGAGCTAATAAGACAGTACATGGAAAATGCTGGGGAAAGCATTTATTTATTTTTATGTTTTTTAAAGATGGAGTCTTACTCTGTTGCCCAGGCTGGAGTGCAGTGGCATGACCTCCGCTCACTGCAACCTCCACCTCCTGGGCTCAAGTGATTCTCCTGCCTCAGCCTCCCGAGTAGGTGGGATTACAGGTGCCCACCACCACACCCGGCTAATTTTTGTATTTTTAGTAGAGATGGGGTTCCACCATGTTGGCCAGGCTGGTCTCAAATGCCTGACCTAAGGTGATCTGCCTGCCTCGGCCTCCCAAAGTGCTGAGATCACAGGTGTGAGCCACCACGCTGGGCTGGGCATAGCATTGTAACACAGACAAAGCACAAAATACTTGGGCAATATGTTGTTACATTTGACTTGTCTAGAGTTCATCCTCCATCCCCTCATGCACTGGTGCAGTGCAGACCAGAATATCACCCACCTGGACTGCAGAGTGGATTTGGGTGGCAACTTGGCTTTCTGCACAAGACTTGCCTGTTCCCCACAACATCACCCTGGTTCTCAAGGTCCATGACTCCAGGGGGCAGGGATGTGGGCAGGCAGGTCAGGTGGCCCACCCAGTTCATTCCCACGCTGGGGACCTGCAGAGCTGGCTGTCTGAGACAGGGTGTTTGGATCAACATCTGGGTTTCCAGATTTCCATTTGAGCACAGCTGGACTACACAGGCTGAAGCTTTCTCTACGGAGATATAGATATTTCCCTGGCGACAATATTTCAAACTGACATGAAGACCTGGCCACCCACTGGAACGTGGTGTGTCTGCCATGGCGCTCTTGTAATTTGTGAGGCAGGCTCCTGAGGAATGCAGTGCGTAAGTGGGAAATGATGGGAAGTTCTCGCATCCCCCCGGCTGAAAGTGCTGCCTGCCCAGGTTGGTGGATGGTCCTTTGAGCAGGAAGAAGACACAGAGCACATTCCTTTTAGCTATGACAGAGAGGGGCAGGGTACACACTGGACATTTCAAACCCCTGTGGAGAAGCAAGTCTTGCTGTGCTGGGAGTACTTGTGGAGTGGGGGCTGTGTTGCCCTGGGCTTTAATTATTTCAGGAACATTTAACCGCAGGGCCGGCAGGCTGGATCTTGTTATGTGTTTCTCAGTTGGAAAGACTTTGGACCATAGGGAAATGTCTTCTCAATTCTTTTAATTTCATTAAGGTGGTCATTTTTCTTCTTGTGGCCTCTGGTATGTGACACAGAACTCAAAGGACAGGAAGGAGATGAGTTGGAGGCTGGGACAGGGGTCCCTGCCAGGGATGCTGGTGACTCACATGACGGTGTTGATGTGTGGAGTCCGGTGCCTGGTTTGGGGAATGTTCGTGGGATATGTGCCAAAAGACTGACGGACCTATCAGGTACCGGAGGTGAATGGTCAAGTCTGATCTCAGGGCTGACAGTGTCAGACAAGTACAGGAAGTTGATGTTGGACTCATTGGCTGAGGTTGCTTGGGAGCCAGGGGGCAATGTGTGCCAGGACAGATGGGTCTGGGGCTGGGAAGGCAGGTTTGGGCTGGAGACTCTGGCTTGGGAGGCATCCCGGGTAGACAGTGGTTGAGGCTGTGGAAATGACCGCGATTGCCTGGGATGAGAGTGGAGACAGACAAGATGTGGGTTTTGCTCTAAGCCTGGGGAACCCACCTCCCAGGTTCAAGGGATTCTCCTGCCTCAGCCTCCCAAGTAGCTGGGAATGCAGGTGTGTGCCACCATGCCCGACTAACTTTTGTATTTTTAGTAGAGATGAGGTTTGGCCAGGCTGGTCTCAAACTCCTGACCTCAAGTGATTGGCCCACCTTGGCCTGTCAAAGTGCTGGGATTGTAGGCATGAGCCACCATGCCTGACCATTTTTAAATATTAATTTTTATGAAATATTTTCAAACACATTTTACTGCATTAAATAAGTGGAAAAGTCAATCATGATTTGAAAACTTTATCAAAATCCAATCAAATGTCAATTAACCATTTAATTGTGGATGGGTAAGGAGACTATTTTGACCAAAACATGTTAGAAAAATTACCACTTATAGAAATAATCTATGTTTTAAGGTTTTAGTTGAATTAAACAATCTTTTATATTCTGTCCAGGTGCAGTGGCTGACATCTGTAATCCCAGCACTTTGGGAGGCCGAGGCTGGCGGATCACCTAAAGTCAGGAGTTTGAGACCAGCCTGGCCAATAGGGCGAAACTGTCTCTAGTAAAAATACAGAAATTAGCCAGGTGTGATGGCACACACCTGTAATCCCAGCTACTTGGGAGGCTGAGGCAGGAGAATCGTTTGAACTTGGGAGACAGAGGTTGAAGTCAGCCGAGATCGCACCACTGCACTTCAGCCAGCCTGGGTGACAGGGCGAGACTCTCTTTCAAAAATAAATAAATAAATAAAATAGAATTCTGAATTTTATTTTTAATAATTATTTTTGTAAAGAAAATGTCTTGTTTTTTGGAGTTGTTGAATTTATTGAATTGACAAAAATTATGTACAAGAGAGTATACAACATGATGTGATTGAAGTATGTATACATTACGAAATGGCTAAATCAAGCTAAATAACATATCACCTCCCAAACTTATATTTTTGTGGTGAGAACACTTAAAAAATCTACTCTCTTAGTGATTTCCAAGTGTATGATATGTTGTTATTAACTATAGGTGCCATGTTGTCCCATGGATCTCCTGAACTTATTCTTCCTCTCTAAAAATGACATTCTGTGTCCTTTGGCATCTGCCCACTTCCCCACACTGGCAGCCATCATTCTACTCTGCTTCTGTGAATTCAACTTTTTTATTTCCTTTTTCTTTCTTTTTTTTGAGACAATCGCATTCTGTTGCCCAGGCTGTAGAGCAGGGGTGTGATCTTGGCTCACTGCAGCCTTGACCTCCCAAGCTCAATCAATCCTCCCACCTCAGCCTCCTGAGTATCTTGGAGTACAGGCATGCACCACCACGCTCCACTAATTTTTGTATTTTTTGTAGAACTGGGGTCTTGCTGTGTTATGCAGGCTGGTCTCGAACTCCTAGGCTCAAGCAATCTGCTGGCCTCAGCCTCCCAAAGTGCTGGGATTACAGGCATGAGCCACCATGCCTGGCGGAGTTCAACTTTTTTAGATTCCACATATAGGTGAGATCAGGTGGTATTTGTCGTTCTGTGCCTGGCTTATTTCACTTAACATAATATCCTCCAGGCTCATCCATGTTGTCTGAAATGGCAGGATTTCCTTCTTTTTGAAGGCCGAATAGTATTCCATTGTGTACATACACCACATTGTTGCTGGAAGTGTAATGGAGCCCAGCTGGGGGAGGAGGGGGAAAAGATTCACTCTAAGTCTAGATGCTCCAACACCCACCCAGGATGTGTGCAAGGAAGTGCAGGATGCTCCTGGTCTTGCAAACTGTGGTTTGTGGGACTCCAAAGCCCCTATCCTTCCACGATGCTTTCTGTCCTGT